>NC_051309.1:115957847-116260877 GCF_015220235.1 Choloepus didactylus | reverse complement strand
GTTGAGCCCTCTACCATAGGATTTACCCTTGGGAAGACAGTTGCTGTAAAGGAGAGGCTAGGCCTCCCTATAATTGTGCCTAAGAGCCTCCTCCTGAATGCCTCTTTGTTGCTCATATGTGGCCCTCTCTCTCTAGCTAAGCCAACTTGAAAGGTGAAATCACTGCCCTCTCCCCTATGTGGGATCAGACACCCAGGGGAGTGAATCTCCCTGGCAACGTGGAATATGACTCCTGGGGAGGAATGTAGACTCGGCATCGTGGGATGGAGAACATCTTCTTGACCAAAAGGGGGATGTGAAAGGAAATGAAATAAGCTTCAGTGGCAGAGAGATTCCAAAAGGGGCCGAGAGGTCACTCTGGTGGGCACTCTTATGCACAATTTAGACAACCCTTTTTAGGTTTTAAAGAATTGGGGTAGCTGGTGGTGGATACCTGAAACTATCAAACTACAACCCAGATCCCATGAATCTCGAAGACGATTGTATAAAAATGCAGCTTATGAGGGGTGACAATGGGATTGGGAAAGCCATAAGGACCACACTCCACTTTGTCTAGTTTATGGATGGATGACTAGAAAAATAGGGGAAGGAAACAAACAAACAAACATACAAAGGTACCCAGTGTTCTTTTTTACTTCAATTGCTCTTTTTCACTTTAATTATTATTATTGTTATTTTTGTGTGTGTGTGGTAATGAAGGTGTCTGGGATTGATTTAGGTGATGAATGTACAACTATGTAATGGTACTGTGAACAATCGAACGTACGAGTTGTTTTGTATGACTGTGTGGTATGTGAATATATCTCAATAAAATGAAGATTTAAAAAAAAAAAAAACAAACCTGTAGGAATGAGTAGAATAAATCTTTCTTTTGCATGAACACACACACACACACACACACACACACACACACACAAAGAAAATGCTGGAGATTATGACCCTATATGTTTGTTTCTAAAAAGAACAAACTCATTAAAAGAAATTGCATCATGCCTAAATTTTGAAAAACATATGGGAAGCAGGATATTAGAGAAAAATACCCATAATGTTTGTGAATACAGTTGTTCAATTTGGCAATCAAAATTATACTTCCAGTGGAGAAGATCAAAAGGAAATAGGAAGTGCCAAATTGAAATTTTCTGACACCACTTGTTGTATATACCCCAAATCGGATCAAATGGTAAATGGAAAAATATGTGGGGAACTTAAAATCATTACCATAATGAAGGGAAGTGCAGTATCCTAAAAGCATAGCACTGTAGAGCTAGAAGGAACTTTAGAAATAGTTTAAACTTGCTGCCTCAGTTTACTAACAAACAACAATAAACAAACACAGGGGAAAATAAACAAAAAAACAACTAAAGCCCAGTGCCTTAAGGGTCTTGTCCAAGGTTACACAGCCAATTAAGGAAATAACCAAGACCCAGTTCTCATGCCTCTAAGTCCTGAACTTTTATCTCTCTCTGACAGAAAGTAAATGATAGAAGAAGATAAGTCTTTAACCTGAAAGAGCATATATGGATTTTGTGTACCTGTAAATCAATCCTCCTTTGCTCTTCTCCTCCATGTCTCTAACACAGCCCACATGAGCTAATCCATGTTTTAACCTGAGGATTTAGAGACAAAGAAGCAAAAAGAGGGTGACATTATGCAGGCATGAGGCTATAACTCAAGATAGAAGAGTAGCAACTACCATCTTGGAGAGCAGAAATTATACGAGGGGATGGTGGAACTGTTGTACTAAATAGATGTCATCTTTTCTTAGCTTCAGTAATAATTCAATTTAATTGATTCAAATTATAGTCAATGAATGCTTGGCAATTACAAGACTATTCTTACCTCTTAAAAAGAAGAAAAAGGAAAAACGTCTAGTAACCCAACAGGAAAGTATCATAAGCAGACAAGACATGATGATGACTGAGTTTTACTTTAGTGATCCAATAATCATGCATTGAAGCTAAGCATGGGAATTAGTCAGAGATAGCTTTATGGAGGCTATTTGCATATTTTCAAGGCTGCTTGCTGTATTGCAGGGGTTGTCACCTAGAATGGAGAGCAGCCAAATTATGTTATAGAAGTCCTCAGGGACAGTACCAATGAACTCTTTCTAGTTCAACAGCCTCATTGAGCCCTGCAATGAGGTTACGTACACAAGTGCAGCTGCAGCTAAGACCCAACAGAGGGCAGAGTAGATGGCCTTCCATGTTTTTTAAACCGTAATTTGCCATACTCAGGTCATACTGTACACAAAAGCAAAGAGTGAATTGGGAATGGTGGCATTCATATAGCCTACAGTGCTGGCAGAGAAGCCTGTGCAAAGTGGAGGAATATATCTTTCAACATTATGTTTTATATCTTACACTTAAAGGGAAAAACTATTGTGCTATTCATGATCAACAATATCATGCAAACCATCAAAAGAACCAGAAACCAGGATTTACCAAAAGTACCCTAGGCAAAAATAAAGCCTCAGCAAAACCTTTCAATTAAAATAAAGCTTCAACCAACAGCTCAGAGTTATTACTGTTTTTCAGCTTTTTGATGCTGAAATTTATATTCTGGACCATGACATTGGCATCAAAAAGAACATTTTTTTTTTATTACTATTATCTTATTTTTAAACTGTATTTAAATAATTTTAAAACTTATTGTAGGCAATGAACTAAATATTTCATAGTAAACAGTGACATAATTTTTCCTGTCCTCTCATGTTCCTTATACCCATACTTGCGAATCTTCCCAAGATATTTTTGCTCCCTAGTATGCCTTACTATTTGAATTGTTGGTAAAAATGCTCAAGAAACAGACTGCTCTTTCAATCTGTGTTATAGTAGGACTGATGGCTATAGTGAGCTATTTTAGTTTGTCTTTCTATCGGGAACTGCACCCCTCTGACTTGGTATAGACACCAATCACAGGGTCCTACCTCCCCTACCAGCAGGGTGGGTGTGACACCTGGGTGGACCAGTCTGAATATTCTATCTTACTGGACACAGTATTAGTACAGAGGAGGCAAAAAGATCAATAAGTTCAATCAAAGTCCTTTTGAAGATTTTATATGGATAGGAATAGAAAAAAAATCTCTTCCTTATATTCTGAGAATTTGAACATGAAGGACCTTATCAGTTTAGTGTTTCTGGAGGCCATCTTTGCTGCAACATGACTTAGAATTAAGAAAACAAAGAAAGCAAAACTGAAAGATAAAGAAAAAGAAACTGTTTTCCGTAACTTCTTCAATAACCATGCTGGAAGTTAGTGCATTGCTTGAAATTTCTAGTTGCATAAGCCAAAACTTTTTCACATTTTAGTCAAGCTACTCTGAGTAACAATCCAGAGTCTTCATAATACAGGGTCTTTAAAAAGTGAGAAAATGAAAAAACCAATTATTAAAAATGACTTCTAAAACTTCATAATACCATATTTAATGTCCAACCTGTCTGTCTCTGTGTGTCACTGGCTTAGTTTAAATGATCAAAGTACTGGATTTGGTGTCATCTGCATAAAGAAAAGGAGAGCATTATTATAATTAAGGTGAGTATTTAAGGGAAATTAATTACATCCTTGTGGAAGGGTATGTTGAGATGATTTGGCAAGATTGGAAAGAATATACCTACAACTTATCTCTATTTCTATTTCATTCATTCATTCATTCAACATTTATTGAGCACTACCTCTATACTACACACTGTTCTGGGCTCGGGGAATATAAAGTGAACAAAATCCCTACCTTCATGAGCTTATGTGGTAGTATGAGACAGACAATAAACAGAAAAAGAGTATTATCCATAATATGCTAGATTGTGATTAACTGTTAAAGGGAAAAAATGAAGCAGTAAAGGGAGATACAAAGTAGGTTTTGTGTGGAGAGGAGTGTTAAAAATGTGATCTGGAGTATCCAGAGAAGGCTTACTAAGAAGGAACCTTTTGAGTAAATAGTTGAAAGAAGTGAGGAAATAAGCCATGCAGATGTCTAAGGGAAGGTCACTCTAGGTAAAAGGCATAGAGAGTGCAACGACTCTTATAAAGGATCATCCTGGTATGATTTGGGAAATAATGAGGCCAACATGGCCTGAATAGAATCAGAAAAGAGGATAGTAGAAGACAAAATCAGAAAATGGGGTAAAGATTATAAACAGTCATATCGGGCATAGGAAAGATTTTGGCTTGTATTCTGAGTAACATGGGAAACCACTGACAAGTTTTCCAGAGGAGGAGTGACCTATCTGCTTATGTTTTAAGGGAATCACTGTGGTTGCTGAATTGATAAGAAACTAAAGGGAGGAAAGAGAAGAAGCAGTATGACCTGTCAGGAAGCTACTGCAACCATCCCCCTGAGAGATGGTGGTGTCTTGGGCCAGAGGGGCGACAGTGTGTGTATTTTGAATGCAGAGCTAAAGCTTACATAGCAGATATGGGGCTTAAGAGAAAGAGAGGAATTAAAGATGACTCTAAAATTTTTGGCCTAAGCAACTGAAACAACAGAGTTTCCATTCATTGAGATGGGGAAGATTACAGGAGAAGCAAGTTTGGCCAGTGATTAGGGGAGGGTAAGGGATAGGGAGTAGAGAGAGGTTCTTGTAAAGGAAATAGTTTGTGACATGTTAAGTTTTAAATACCTAGTGGAGATGCCAGGGAGGCCGTCGGCTATAAAAGTCTGGATGAGCTAGGACACTCAATCAATAAATTGAGGAGGAAAGCAGCTAAAATACGGAGACATCTAATATACATATCTTTATTTCTAATTCCATTCTCCAGTAAAAGGAACCAGAGCTCCTCAGAGAATTGGCTGATTCTAGGACTAAGAGAAGAAGTATGTAAATGAGCCTGGAGTATCTTGTAGTGCCAGAGAGTAAGAAAATGCTTAACAAAAGAAAAAAGAAGAAAAAAAAGAAAGAAAAGAAACACAGGGAGAAAGCACACACACATATAGAAATGGAAATATGTCAAAGAGACGCAGGAGACAACTGAAAATATTTCCCAATGATCCACGCTATAACTATTTGGGCAACAAAATAAATAAAGTAATATTGAATTATAACCCAAAGTAAAAAATAAATATTGATGACTCTATACTGATATAAAAAATGATTGAATGAATAAACAAATAGGGAGAATAGACAAATTTCCCATGCAGAAGTCCAAAGAATTTATATAGACATAGCATCCTCAGAGAAGTGGTGCCTAACTCCCTCTTCTTTAAGTATGAGTTGTGCATAGTAACTTCCTTCCAAAAAGTACAGTATGGAATGGGGGAAAAAAGAGTGACTTTACCATGCAGAAACCTGACCCACATTACCTCATCCAGGTGACCAAGGTTAACATCAACAGTGCTAAATTAAGTTGATGGTAGGTGCCTGGGATATAATGTAATGAGAATGGCACTTTATCTCTATGCTCTACCTCCCCAAAACCCATAATCACATCTAATCATGAGAAAGCATCTGACAAAGCTCAACTGGGGGACAGTCTACAAAGTATCTGACCAATGCTCCTCAAAAGTATCAAGGTCATCAGAAAGGAAAAAAGGAAGGAAGGGAGGGAGGGAGGGAGGAAGGGAGGGAAGGAGGAAATAAAAACAGATAAGCCTGAGAAATTCTCATAGCCAAAAGGAGCCTAACAAGACAGATGGCTAAATGTAATGGTGTATGCTGGATGGGATCCTAGAACAAAAAAGACATTAGGTGAAAAATAAAGAAGTATGAATAAAGTATGGATTTTAGTTAATGAGAATATATCAATATTAACTGTGAAAAATGAAAATGCACCATACTAATATGAGGCGTTAACAATAAGGGAAACTGGATGTAGGTTAAATAGGAACTCTGTATGTCATCACATTGTTTTTCTGTAAATTTAAAACTATACTAAAATGAAAAGATTATTAAAATCAAAGAACTCTAAGAAGCAGCATTCAGAATGATAGAGAAAAATTGCTGTACTGGAAACTAAGTATAAAAAGACTTTTTTTTAAGAGAAGAGAATAATCAATTTTGTCAAAGGCTGCTGTTGGTCAAGTCATATGGTGGAGGCCATTGATGACCTTGACAAGAGCAATTTTGATGTAGTCATGGGGTGAGAGACAGGACGGGAATAGATCAATTGCAAACAATGAGTAGAAACTATATTCAAGGAATTTGGCTGTAATGGGGAGGGAAAGGGCATGTCAACTTGATGAGGAAGTGGGAAAAGAAAATGTAGTTCTAAGATGGGAGGAATTAAAACATGTTTACATATGAAAGGATTGATCCTGAAGAGGAAATGTATGATAATGAGGGAGAGAGAATGAAAAAAATTTGGAATAAAATCCTTGAGTAGGTAGAAGGAATGGCATATGATGCACAGGGAAAGGGATTGATCTTAACTAGGAATGTGGACAGTTCTTATTAGTAACAGATAGGAAAGTAGAGACAATGAGGGACATGGAAGCATGTAAGTGAGTTTTGCACTTATGGAAACTATGGAAATTCCCTTTTGAATGCTCCAATATTCTTAGTGAAATAGGAAGCTATGTTATTAAGCTGAGATCAAGGATGTGCGAGAGGGTTTGGAGGTTGGAAGAGAGAAGGAGGTATACTCAGGAAAGAGGGGAGGATGAACAATAAAGGAAAATGCAGTAGAAGTGCCTGATGATATTAAGGCCACACTTAAGAAGAATGATCAGGAATTTAAAGTGAGACCAATCAGAACAGTTTTGAGTTTATCTGTTTGTTTTTAACAGCAACATCCAGCAGGTTAGATGCAGCCATGGAAGAGGCAGAGTTAGATTTAACCAGAGTAGTGGTTTAACCAGGTGTAACAAAATGAGAAGGAAAAAGAATTGAAGGTTGTTGCAAGGGGCTGATAAATAATGATTGGCCATGGAATATGAGTTTTATAATAACATGTAAGTGAAGATAAGACAGGGTAAAGGACAGGGGAAAAGGTGAAATTATCAATTGAATGAAAATCCCAATGGAATATAAGGGCTGTTGGACTTGGGTTACTACGAGGAATGAATGGAGATATAGGAGAAGGCAATCTGAGAGTGAAATAAATAAAATAGAAGTTTTGAAGGGATTAAAGTTCTTGGTAATGGCAAGGTCAAGTATATGATTTTGACAAAATATCTTTTGTAAAATGGAAGACAAATTATTGAAAAAGAAGAATTTAGGAGCTGGGATTCAGGTGTTAGAATCATGGCAGTGTCAATACCCTGCAAACAAAGGTTACCAGAAACAAACTGGTATTTTATGAAGTTGGGATTTTTACTCTTTGCAGCAAGAGAGAACACACCATGGAGAATCATGGGTGTCTCAGTAAGAAGATGTTATAAAGTATTGTAGGATTTGAGGATTGACTGAGTGATTTGGGGAAGTCTAAGGGAGGTTGAGCTCATTCTAGAGGGTATGTGGTTGGCAAGTGGGAACACTTCTATAACTGGGTATCTTAATAAATATTTTCTATAGGAAGGTAGACTAGAGAATTGCTAATGCTATAATTGGTAAAGAAGTAGCATTCACTCATTATAGACAGAAAAAAAGGAACATTTGGTATTCAGTGGCTGTGATATTGCCTGTGTTTAGACAAAATTGCAAAGTAGTCTTATTTGTCTCACTTTACCATAGTCTCAGAGTAACCTTGTCTGAAGATGATGTTCTGTGAAATTTTGTATATCCAATAAAAGAATAACATGGCCTAGATATGAGTGACAGGCCAGCTTCTAGATGTCAGGGGCTGTTCTTTCATCCTCTCTCTCTTTTTTATTAAGGAAGTTGTAAGATACAGAAAAATCCTGCATAAAATACAGAGTTCTCATATACTACCTTGCATTAGTGTGGTACATTTGTTATAAATGATGAAAGAACATTTTTATAATTGTACTATTAACTATAGTCCATGGTTTACATTAAGGTTAACTGTCTACAGGAATAATGTTAAAGGGGATATCAGTAAGTCAGGTGTTGAATTCTTCAAGGAATGAGAGGAAGCGACCCAGTAGAGGAGATGACTACAAATGAAGATGTGGAGGAGGAAGTGATTGATGACATGAGATTCAGAAAAAAAAATTTTAATAAGAGGTTGGGGAGATTATCCAGAAGCAACTGTGAGAAGCAAGAAGGTTACCTCCTCAACCTCTTGGCCCAGTGATTGAAAGAGTGAGGGAGGAAACCAACCACCACATAAGAGAGCTGCAAGGGAAGTTATGTCACTGGAGGGTGAGGGGTGGGGAGCTTGGTTTGATTTATAGCAGAAGACAAGGGAATATTCACGGAAGACTAGGAGGATATGGACACACTGAAAAAGTTGCAGAAGATGGAAAAGAGTGGAGATAGAGTTAGGAAAAGGGATGTACAGAACCATGTGAGAGATGACCTGGTCCTATGGCAGATAATGGTGGTAAAGCTGTGACTGGTAAGGGGATGGAGGGAAAAATTTGCCAGAATGACTCAGAGCTCTTGGAGTCTCATTTGAATCATGGTGATAAGAGGCCTGGAGTTCTGCACAGGAGCCATCTTTATTGTACTGGCACCATCATCACTCCTACCAATGGCTGAACTACAGAAAGATGCTCTTACTCCGACCATGTAGGCTCCCCTTCAAACTAGAATGTGTTATTAATCTCTAGTTCATTGGAATGTTTTTATTACTTAACTTTATTTTAATGATTCATAAGGGCCAGATGTTTGGCACTTCCAAGGAAGTTGCTCTGTAATCCAACGCATTATTATGTTGTATTAACTTGACATTGGATACTTATTTGGAAAAGTCTCCATACTTTTGGTATTTGTTGTCTTAGATTTTTCTTCTTATTCTTTACTGAATATCAAATAATTTCTCATGGGCCTCATTTGCTTGTCCTTTTGGTACCATAGTGTTTGCTTCAATTATTCATTCAATTAATTTAGTAACTCCATTATTAAAATAGGTATTACTTGCTCACCATAGGCAAACATTATGCTAGGTACTGTGTTTGTTTATTCCACCTACTTAGTCAGAGTGTCCTGATGCACTACTAAGAAGTAGACTATCTTTCTGTTTAAGCATAGGGACCCTGGAGTAAAACTGTATAGAATTGAACCCCAATTCTGCCAGTTAATTGTATGGTTTTGTGTAACCACTCTTAGCTTCAATATTTGCATCTGTAAGATGAAGATAATAAAGGTACTTAGCTCATAGGTTGTATGAAGAGTAAATGTAAATTGTTGAGCAAGATGCCTTTTTGGTATGTAACTTAATAGTATTAATTTTTGTGGTTAGTGTAGTGATTGTTGATGGTTTCATCATTATTATTTTACCTGGGGCATCTTGGTATAGTGGGAAAAGCCATAGCTCTGTATTTGAATGCCAGTTGGGGAAGCTATCTAATGTCTCTGAGACTGAACTTCCTTATCTATAAAGTGTATACAATAATACTAATTGCAACAGAATGCTGAAAGTATTAAATAAGGTGATGAATGTGAAAATGGCTAACACATACTAGGCATACCATAAATGGTTAGTTCCTTTCTTTCCTGCTTTCCACTATCAATTGTGAAGCTTAGAAACCTTTTCAAAAAATAGCACTATCCTTTACTGGTTATTTACTCTTACAATTCGTAGTGCAAATTACAGATAAATATCTGACGTAACTTTTCCTTGTCCAAGAAATAAGTATCACTGACCAGAGAAGATACAGAGCTTCCATTTGGGATAAGAATCTCTGTAATCATCAAGCTCCCAGTACATAGAAGCAGAATAGCATGATCAAGAGTAATCACTAACTTTATATAAAATAAGCTGCTTTGCCCTGTTAGAGCAGAAGAGAATATTTTTGTCAACAGAAGGCAGAATTTCCGAAGCATCATTGAATGACCTCTGGCAGAAACTACCTAATTCTCCATCCCATCACAACTCTTACTTCAAGCATTTGACCTACTTTCTTCTAATTTCCAAGCAGCTTTGTGACATCACCATCCTGCACTCAGATATCAGTTTCAGATTCAGGAAACATCATAATTCCCTTGGCCATGTAAGTGAAGTGAAAATGTATGAGAGATCCCTCTGTGCTCACATTCTGATTCATAACATTCAAGGGGAAAAAAAAATCATGGTGACTACTGTGGCAGGTACTATGCTGGATAGTGGACACACATCAGTGAATAAGAAACAAACATGGAGGTGATGACAATAGAGGCATAGAGGAGAAAAAGTTATTGAGAAATAATTAGAAAAGAATGCTGTCTAAGACTTGAAGATGAATTGGATTGGAGGAGATGTAGGAAAAGATAAATTCTGGAATAATTTCTAGATTTGTGCTTTGGCTGACAGGGTAGGTGGTGACACATTTCACTGACTTAGAACAAAGTAGATGTCTGGCTATTGCTTCCCACCACCACTACCTTTTGGAGAAAGTGGAAATGGAGAGATAATATTTTCTGGGGTATAGTTGGACATACAATTGTGAAACTCAAGGGAAATGATAGAGCTATTAATTGTAGAGCTACATCAACATATATAGACTGGAACTAGAATGAGGAGGGTGAATGGGAAGAATGCAGGATAACTTGTTCCAACTTCTTCTTTGACTTCATTGTTATGAATAATAGGAATATTAAAACAAGAGAGTAATCCTTGAACCTTTCTTCCTGTAATAGTATTTCACTCTCACAAGTGCAACCTGGATGGCTGCCAAGAATGAAGTGGTCTTTGGGGCACTCTTTTGTGATGACACTGTGCACTATTTATTTTCTCTAGTTAATGAGCAGAAGTATTAATCCATACTAAATACCAAACACTTCTGAAGATTCTTCTTACCACATCCAAAGTTACCCAAAGGAGTTGAAAAATAGCCAACTCAGCAGAAAGTCAGATTGAGAAGGAACTGGGTAAAAAGTTTAATAATATTCCCCCTGGCTAGAGAGATTGTGAGGGATATTTTCCCTGGTTTTAAAAATACTTTTGTATATTTTACAAAATAGCTATAATAAATTTTCATTGCCTTATTAGTCATAAAAAATTTAATAAAATTGGATTGGCAAAAACTTCCAGAGAGGCTGAAGGCTCTGGCATAACAATTGAAAGGGGGTTTCATGTAAGTTACAGCGGGATATGCTTAACTCACAATTACTGGATGGATGAAGAAGAGTAAAGCAGGGAACATCGTCAACTAGCAAGTACTCTCAAGGTCCTGTTTTTGTCCTATGAATAATGCCTAGACCTCCCAGAAGAGCTTGCAACAAACATGACCTTCAAGACTGGAATTGTTCATCTAATGACTTCTGCAGGCAGCAAAACTGAGTCTATCCTCTGCAGAAGTAATTTTCTGGAAAGCAAGTTAGATTTATAACATTATGTTAGTATCATAAGCCAGGAATTTTGAGTCTATCTAGAAGAGACAAGCTAAGGACCACTTCACATGCAAATACACCAAAGGGTGCTATCAATGCCTTTCCAATGGAAAAAGTTCTTTATTTTTATTTTCAAACACATGCAGTCACATTACATTATGGAAATGGAATGGCTCGGTAATAGTTGTTTGGACTGGTCTGTCATGCATTACCAATATTGTAAAGCAAAAGAATAAACATTTGTTATTTCTATGGGTTTTCTCAGAATTACTAGAATAAAAATCATTGCCCTTTCGTTCAAGCTTTTTTTTTCTTTTGAGACATAGCATATCAGTTTTCAAGTTAAAATGAAGTGTGACACTTAAATAAAAGAAAGCCATGGAAACCGAATACTGAACTTATACCACAAAACAGAATAAGCAGCCTACAGATGGGAGGAAAATAATAAAATGCTTTGCCTATATTTGCCAAAAAGAAAAGAAAATCAAAAACATCAAGCACTTACATACTATGTCTAGTATTTAATGCAATATTTACACATAGCAATAGAATAAGTAAAAACGTAATTTGGTGTATTGCTGTGGATTATGAAAAACAGTGCGTTTTCAACCTCTCATCGGATGGCCTAATCTACCAGCATTAGCCATCACAAAAACCAGGATGTGGCTTTGTTTTGACAACCAACAAATTCCTAACAATTGTCTTCAGTTCCTGGGATGATTTTATTAAACTATCAGACAGGGTTATTAAAAACTTGCTGTTATAAAGAAAAGTAAGGTTTAGTTTTTCTCTAAGAAGAGACCCATCATAAATGCTGGCCAGAGGGAAGAGATAAGGTGTATTGATTTTATTCTTTAATGGGGAATGAATTAAAATTACGGAGGTGTTCTTTTCCTCAGACACATTTCTGCATGCTTCTTAAACTGCATAATGAATGCAGCATTCTCTGCAGAAATCTCTATGAACATGCCAAGTCTCTTCTTATACTTTCTGCCCTGCTCATTCGTTTAGTGACAGATTTATCTGGTAGCCTATGTGTTACCCTCTTCTCTTTCCAGGAGGAACTTACAGGCTTATCTGGAATTGTTTCAAGCCCTGATAAAGGCAGTTAAATTTAAGTGGAAATGTTTGGAGAAAGGTGAAAGAAGAGATGATAAGAGAAAAATTAGAAGAAATTTTTAGGAAAAGGTTGCTTGAAAAAAGTTGACGAGAGATTCTTTGTCAGTCGTGAAGGATGCCCAATATTGGGAATGTACTCAATGCCGCTGACTTGTACACTTTAATAGTTTAAGTGGTAAATTTCATGTCATGCATATTTCGCCACAAGTTAAAAAAGTAAACCAAGCTAAATTTAAAAAGTTCTTTACCAAAGACTTATGGCATCACAAAATTATAAAGAACCTTAAATGTTACCCTGGCAAGATTTTTTATAAACCACTGGCAGAAACCATCTTTTGGGCTGTGAAATCAATTTACATAAGACCAGCATTCTTTAATAAAATAATAAAATAAAGGAGAAAATATCTGTGTGCATCACATGTAGTATTGTTTAATGAAAACGTGTCAGCTGTATGTGTACATATGCATATATTTATGCACTGTATTGTGATGTAAAATGTATTTCTCACCATATTTTATAGTCACAAAACTTAAGGCATCTTTATGTACCCAATCAAGGTGCTCCAAAGTATATGAGACAAATATTGGCAAAACTGAAGGAAGCAATAGATGTTTCCACAATAATTGAAGGAGACTTTTTCCTACAGATAGGTAATCTAGACAGAAGACCAATAAGGAAGTTGAGAACTTAAACAATGTGATAAATGAATTAGACTTAATGGCTATGTAGAGAGCATTACACCCCAAATTACCAAGATATACATTCTTCTCTAGTGCTCATGGCATTTTCTCCAGGATAGATGATATGCTGGGGCATAAAACAAGCCTCAATAAATTTAAAAAGATTAAAATTACTCGAAGCACATTCTCTGACCGTAATGGAATACAATTAGAAGTTAATACCTATCAAAGAACCAGAATACTCACAAGCATCCGCAGACTAAATAACACATTCCTAAACAATCAGTGGGTCAAAGAAGAAATTGCAGGAGAAGTTGCTTAATATCTACAGATGAATGAAAATGAGAACACAACAGATCAAAATTTATGGGATACAGCAAAGACAGTATTGAGAGGGAATTTATACCTGTAAATGCATACATTGAAAAGGAAGAAAGAGCTAAAATCAAAGAACTAATGGAACAACTGAAGAAGCTAGAAATGATAAGTAAAGTAACCCTAAAGCAAGTAGAAGAAATGAAGTTACAAGGATTAAGGCAGAAATAAATGATATCAAAAACAATAAAACAACAGAGAGAATAAATAAAACCAAAAGTTTGTTTTTTGAGGAGATCAACAAGATTGACAAACCCTTAGCTAGACTGACAAAGTCAAAAAGAGAGAAGACCCAAATAAACAAAATAATAAACAAGAGGGGGGATATTACTATGGATCCTGAAGAAATTAAAAAAAAAAAAAAATCCCAAGAGGATACTATGAACAACTCTATGCCAACAAACTAGATAATTTAGAGGAAATGGATAATTTGCTGGAAACACACAGACAACCTAGACTGAATAAAGAAGAAATAGAAGAACTCAACAAACCAATCACAAGTAAAGAGATCCAATCATTTATCAAAAGACTTCCTACAAATAAAACCCCAGGCCCATATACTTTCACAGGGGAATTCTACCAAACTTTCCAAAAAGAATTGACACCATTCCTACTTAAACTCTTTCAAAAAAATTGAAGAAAACAGAACACTACCTAACTCATTTTATGGTGCCAACATCACTTGAATACCAAAACCAGATAAAGATGCTACAAGAAAGGAAAACTACAGGCCAAGCTCCCTAATGAATATAGATGCAAAAATTCTCAATAAAATACTTCCATACTGAATTTAAAGACACATTAAAAAATTATACACCCTGACCAAGAGGGGTTCATCCCAGGCATGCAAGAGTGGTTCAACATAAGCAAATCAATCAACGTAAAACAACACATTAACAAATCAGAAGGGAAAAATCAACTGATCTTCTCAATAGATGCTGAAAAAGCAGTCAATAAAATCTAGCATCCTTTTATGATAAAAGCACTTCAAAAGTTAGGGATAGAAGGAAACTTCCTCAATATGATAAAGGGCATATATGAAAACCCCACAGCCAGTATGATACTCAATGGGGAGAGACTGAAAGCTTTCCCTCTAAGACCAGGAACAAGATAAGGATGCCCATTGTCACCACAATTATTCAACATTGTGCTAGAAGTTCTAGTCAGAGCAATTCGGCAAGAAAAAGAAATAGATGACATCCAAATCGGAAAGGGAGAAGCAAACCTCCCATTACTTGCAGATGATATGTTCTTATACTTGGAAAACCCTGAGAAAGTGACGATACATCTACTTGAGCTAATAAACAAATTCAGCAAAGTGTCAGGATGTAAGATTAATGAACATAAGTCAGTAAGGTTTCTATACAGTTGAAATGACATCACTGAAGAGACACTCAAGATAAAGATTCCATTCTCAACAGCACCTAAAAAAAGTAAGTACCTAGGAATAAATTTAACCAAGGATGTAAAAGCCCTCTACATAGAAAATTATATAACTCTACTAAAAGAAATAGAAGGTGACCTAAAGAGATGGCGAAACATTCCATATTCATGGATAGGAAGGCTACACATAGTTAAGATGTCAATTCTACCCAATCTGATCTACAGATTTAATGCAATTTCCATCAAAATTCCAAAATCTACTTTGCAGTCTTGGAAAAGCTAGTCATCAAATTTATTTGGAGGAGAAAGATGCCTCGAATTGTGAAAAATATTCTAAAAAAGAAAAATGAAGTGGAAAGACTTATACTGCCTGAATTTGAAGACTTCTGTAAAGCCACAGTAGTCACAAAAGCATGGTATTGGCACAAAGATTGATATATTGATCAATGGAATCAAATTGAGAATTCATAAATAGACCCCCAGATTTATGGTCAGTTGATTTTTGTTGAGGCCCCAAAATCTACTGAATTGGGACATAATAGTCTCTTCAACAAATCGGGCTGGGAGAGTTGGATATTTATATCTTAAAGAAGGAAAGAGGACCCCTACTTCACACCCTATACAAAAATTAATTCAGCATGGACCAAAGATCTCAATATAAAAGGCTGCACCATAAAACTCCTAGAAGATAACGTAGGGGAACATCTTCAAGACCTGGTATTAGGGTATCACTTCTTGGACCTTACACATAAAGCACAAGCAATGAAAGAAAAAATAGATAACTGGGAACTCCTCAGAATTAAAAACTTCTGTACCTCAAAGGAGTGTGTCAAAAAGGAAGAGACAGCCAACTCAATGGGAGAAAATATTTGGAAGCCATGTATCTGATAAGAGACCGATGTCTTGTATATATAAAGAAATTTTACAACTTAACAACAATAGCTCAAATAGCCCAATTATAAAACGAGCAAAAGATATGAAAAGATATTTCTCTGAAGAGGAAATATAAATGGCTAAAAAACACATGAAAAAGTGTTCATCTTTGCTAATTATTAGGGAGATGCAAATCAAGAACAAAAGGACATATCATCTCACACAATAAGAATGGCTGCTATTAAACAAACAGGAAACTACAAATGCTGGAGAGGATGTGGAGAAATTGGAACTCTTATTCATTGTTGGTGGGACTGTATAATGGTTCAGCCGTTCTGGAAGACAGTTTGGCAGTTCCTCAGAAAACTAGGTATTGAGTTACCCTGCAATCCAACAATTTCACTTCTTGGTATTTACCCAAAGGACCTGAAAGCAGTGACACAAACAGATATTTGCACACTGATGTTCATAGCAGCATTATTCACAATTGCCAAGAGATGGAAACAACTTAAATGTCCTACATCAGATAAGTGGATAAACAAAATGTGGTACATATATACAATGGAATACTATGCAGCAGTGAGAAGGAATGTGGTTGTGTAACATATGATAACATGGATGAACCTTGAGGACATAATGTTTAGTGAAATAAGTCAGTTGCAAAAGGAGAGATATTGTATGTTACCACTAATGTGAACTCTGTGGGAAATGTAAAACAAGTGTCTCATATTATAGAATATAGGGGACCTAGAGTTAGATAGCAGCTGGTGAAGGGGGAATGATAATCTAATAAGAACAGATAAGACATTGAGGGTAATCACAATGATATGGGAATGCTCAGGAATGACTATGGTTTGTTAATCTTTCTTGTGGTATGCTAGGAGCATATTGGAAGTAATGAAGTTATTTTAAGATATTTGTTTTTCTTATTCCTTTGCTTTGTTTCGTTTGGAAATGTGTGTGTTTCTTTTTTAATTTTTTGATAAATAAAGTTAATTTAAAAAAAGTTAAAAGCATTTATTCTGTCCCAACCTTTCATCCTATGCCAGCATCCCTTCCACAACTGACCTTTACATCAAAGGGATAAAGGTAGACAATACTAAATTTAAGTGATAAATACACAAACAGTAGTAGATCAAACAAATAAAACAAGATATAGACAAATACTGAGATTATAAGGATGTCCAATTTTGAAACAACTCAAGCATAAAAACTGATGTCTAAATAAATATATCTACCAGCATATTAGCCTTTGTGATATGTCATTCACAGAAAGGTTATGTGACCTTGAAAACTGCCGGAAGCCTGATTTCTATGCCAAAAAACAGTCAGATAGAAATGAAGGCATGCGCCTACTTAACATTTAAGCAAGTAAAAGCTTGTAGGGAAAAGGCAATTGCCATCCTTCAGAAACTATTTTAACTAAGCTGCAAGTATGTGACAAATATTTGAGAGCTCTTTAAGGAAACAAATAGGTAGTAAGCAATATGAATCCAGTAGAAGTGATTTCTCTAGGTTTATAGGTCTTCCCACTAACTATTGGGAAACAGTTCTGTCTCCATAGAATTGGAAAACAAAATGATTTGTCTCAGACAACTAGCTGAAAAGAAAACAAAATCAGGATAACATAGGCACTTCTTTGGATAGAGAATTATAGTAAGTTTATTTCAGTAATCTTGGGCAAAATTAATAATAACATTAATCAAAACACGAGTTGACACAGAGAGAAGAGTATACTGGTAATTCCACGTTTACAGATGGTACTTAGTTCTTTCAGAGAGTGAAATAACTACTGAAGAGCGCATGTTGGTACATGAATGCATCAAACAGCCACCAATGATAATTGCATCAAACAGCCACCAATGATATTGAGAGTGGGCAAGGTCAGGTGGTATATTTGGGGAAAAAGTGTTAAATTCTACTTAAAATGTTGGTAGGATCTAACTTCCTGACGATGGTCCCGGTGAAACAGATTATACTTCATATAATTAGTTTCCCTGAAAGAAAATACAGAAAAGCTCTTATAGTCAAAATAATTCTCAAATGGTTGGGTCAGATACTTAGTAAACCAAACAAAAAGCATTTTTTACCCCTATGAAAAATCATGGTGAATATACATCTAAAACTTTTGAGTTGCAGTTATGGTCATGGGGCTCTAAGAATCATACAATTGAGATTGAGAAAGTCCAAATAGTTGGAATTAAACAATTCAAAAGTTGATACAATTTTATATAAAAATTTTCTAAAGGCAGATCAAGTATGGGAAGTATTATCTTCATTTCCAGTACTATCAAATATTGAGTATACTGTAAAGGGTGAACCTCTGCAGTGAGAGTCAAAATTATCTTAACCCCAAATTCCTAGTGGTTTGTCATAATCAACCAGGACACCTCAGTAAACAATGAGGCTGTTGTTCTTCAGGATTCACCTCTTTGCAGATAAGGTGCTCATCACATACAGCCCTTCTTCCTGATCTTCCGAGACTTGACAAACTTAATATGCATTCCTAGCAAAGAAAATGGGGACCTCGTTCCTAGTCGAAATCATTCATAAATGAGCACCAGATGTTTTCCTGGAAGATCTGACAAATCACTGGAAGAGAAAATGTAACGCATCCTAAAATGATGTTTACCCTACCAAAGTGGGGCACCAATAAGAACTTGCTGACAATTACGACTTCAAAATTTCAGCTTCTAGAAATGCTGAAATTAAAATGCCAAACCATAAATACTTATGCAAAACTATCTCTTTTCAAGTATTGAAAGTGGTTTTTAGGGCAGTACTCATAAACATTTCAAAACTTTCTCACCGATGGGAGGGGGAGCGGGGCTTATGCCTGAAGCTTTGCAGACAAGATGTTTAGACAAATTGTGTTTGAAAGTAGTGAGGAGCCACGACTATCATCCTCTGAGCGCTAAACTGATAAAATGAAGTTTTAAAGATTGGCAAACTGGCTACTTAACAAAGTAACCAAAATGACTGTAAATGAGTCATTCAGGAATTTAGAATACCCAAAAATCCAGTCCAAGTGATTAAGAGATACAAAACTGAAATGAATTTGTACACTTGAATGGTAATATCTAAACTGCTCTCTTTATCCTAAAGAAAAAGGCAAATCTATAATACTGATTCTTAAGAGAAAAACTATTTTAAAATAGGGGGATTGGCAGCGTGGAGTCTGTTTAAAACAAAATAAAAATATAATGAAAAGTGTCAATCTTTTCTCCCTAGAAATCAGACAGCTTCTGGCCATGATGGAGAAATAGGCACCAAACTTACCCTTTACCTGTAAACAACTAGAAACTAGACAAAATTCATGAAAACAAACAAACAACAACAACAAAACTATACAACCTATTCTCAGACATTAGAGAACAGCTCAGGAATGTAATCCCTAAAATAAGAGATACAAACAAGGTGAGCCCAAAAATCAACCAGGCTTTTGTCTGGAGGTGCATTCTAGATCACAGTGGAAAAATAGGAAACCAAAGCAGTACACAGAGGTTTCACTACATTGAGAAGGCAGAGATTGCAGTTCGGGAAGGGAGGTAGGGGCAACTGGAAGGTGCAGATAAAAGTTCCAGATAAAAGGGAGTAACACAGAAAAAGAGCTCCATAAAGCTGCATAGGTATCCTCTTGAGGCTTTGCAGAATACTAACATTTGCATACCTACAGTGAAACTTCACAAGGCTGGGCAAACGACTAATAAAGAATTGTGAATGGCTCAGCTGGTCCATGGCCATTTACAATTCTTTATTTCATTGATTTTAGGCTTGAATTTTCTCTGTTGTCAAGGATAATAAAAATAAAATAATATTTTATTTATTTAAAAAAATTGTAAATGGAATTATTCCCAGAACTCATATAGGTTGGTGATGTATTTAAGCTACAACCCACCAAATTAGAAAGTCTTGATCATGCAGGGAAATCAGTAGAGACTCAAGGAGGGTCAAGTTTTAGCAGTACAGCCAAAGATGAAAGCCTACTGAACAAAGATTAAAAACATGTCTTGGAATGATCATGCTAATTTGCAAGTAGCTTAACTGCCAGCCAGAGCAAAGCCTTTCCTTTAAAGGAAGATAAAAAGATCTGGACCCTCAAAATGTAACATTCATAATGTCCAGCATCCAATAAAAAATGTTATACATGCCAAGAACAGGGAAATGTGACCCATAAGCCAGGAATAATTTCAATCAATTAAAAGAGGTACATAAATTATGGAAATTACAAAGTCAGCAGACAGGAACTAAAAAAGCTATTATAAATATGCTCTGCATGCTCAAGGATTTAAAAGCAAACAAAATAATGAAGAGAGAAATAGAAGATATAAAAATGGACAAAATGGAACTTCTTGAGATGAAAATGCAATCTGAAATGCCAATTTCACTGAATTTAAACACTAAATGTAAACTCAGAGTCTTAAAATGTAGAATATAGGGTACCTAGAGATAGAAACTAGAGAGGGGGTAGTGATTACCTAATATATACAGAATTGTTAACTAGGTTGAACTTTAATGTTTGGGAACAGATATAGGTGACGGCAGCTCATTATTGGGATTATAAGTATTAGTGCTGTATTGCAGGTGATTTTGACTGAAAGTGGTTGTTTAAAGTCATGTATGTCACTGATTAACACTATAGACAAATAAATTCTTTCATGAACTACTACAAATGTATGACACTTATACAAAGAGTAGATTATAAAGTCGTATATGAGGAAAAATTACCTATTGCAAGCGATGGACTATAGTGAACAGTAATGCCTTAATATTCTTTCAACAGTAACAGGTATACCACACCAATACTAGGGGTCAATAATAAGGGCGAGGATAAGGGATATGGGGTGTTTGGGGTTTTCTTTTCTTTGTGTCTATTATTTTTTCTCTGTGGAGCAATGAAAACTGTCTAAATTTGAGTGTGATGATGATTGCACAACTAATACTGTGAGACACTGATTGTATATTTTAGATGGAAAATGCAGTATGTGAATATATCTCAATAAAATCTGCAGATTCACAAAAAAAGCAGATTAGACATTGCAGAAGAAAACTTCAGTGCACTTGAAGATATAGCAGTATAATCTATTGAAACAGAAGCACAAATAGAATAAAAAGAAGGACAACAATTGAACAGAGGCACAGTGACAATGTCAAGCAGCCTTGTATGTGTCATGTCACAGAAAAAAAAGGGCAAAGGAGTCATTGGGAAAATATTTGAATAAATACAATCTAAATTTTTCCACATTTGATGAGAACTAGAAACCCAGAGGTCCAAGAAACTCAACAATCCCCAAAAAGGATAAGCAGAAAGAAAACCACAAGGTAACATAATCAAATTACTAGAAACTAGTGATAAAGAAAAAATCTTAAAAGGCAGCTATGAAACAAAAGACACATTACTTATGAATGAAAATAAAAATGACCACAAATTTTGTGTCAGCAAGACAAATGAAGTATTTTTAGGAGACAGTGGAACTGTATCTTTAAAATACTGAAAGAAATAAAAGTGCCAATCTAGAATGGTATATTTAGATATCTGCCAAAAATGAAGGTGAAATAAAGACACATCCAACAAACAATAACTGAGATAATTTATTGCCAGCAGACCTTTACTATTCAAAATATGAAAGGAAGTTCAGGCAGATGGAAGTGATTCTAGCTGGAAACATGGATATATACAAGGGAATAAAGAACACTGGGAATTATAAATATGTAGGTAATTAAGTAAGACTTTTCTCGTTTTCAAAATTTTAAAAGATAATGAGCTATTAAAACAAATATAATAAAATATTATGGGATTTCTAAAATATTAAGTGTAAATTATATGAAACAAAAACATGGCATCAGAAACATGTAAGATAGGGGAGGGTAAATCTAAATAGACCATTGCAAGATTCTAATATTATAAATAAGTGGTAAAATAGTTTGTGCAGTATTATCAAGATGTCATAATGAAACCCCTGGAGAAATTTCTAAAAAATGTAACAGAGGTTTAGTTAAAAAAAATCAGTGTTTTAGTTTCCTAGGCTGTTTAAAGCAACACCATGAAATGGTTCAGCTTAAGCAATGGGAATTTATTTGCTCATGGTAGGAGTCCAGAAAAATGTCCAAATCAAGGCATCATCAAGGCGATGTTTTCTTCCCAAGACCAACTGCCGACCATCCTTGGCTCCTCTGGCAAGGCACATGGCAGCATCTGCTGGTCTCTCCCTTCTCTTCCAGGTTCCATTTATTTCAGTTTCTTGCTTCTGTGGTTTTCTCTCTTTCTTTGGCTGTTTATAAAGGACTCTAGTAATAGGATTAAATCCCATCCTGAATGAGGTGGGTCACACCTTAACTGACGTAACCTCATCAAAAGGTCTAGTTGCAGTGGGTTTACACCCACAGGAATGGATTAGCTTTAAAAATATGTTTTTTTCTGTGGTACGTAAGACTTAAAACTACTATAATCAGTAATGGAAACAAAATGAAATCCTGAGGGAAATATTCAATTAATTCAAAAGAAGGAAGGAGCAGATCAGACAAAAAGAAAACAAACAGTAAGATAGAAAAATGAATCACATCCCTATCAATAATTACATTACATAAAAATGATCAATAATCCAATCAAAAGGCAGAAGTTGTCAGACCACATAAAGAAAAGGAAGTGCTAACTATGCTGTATAGAGGAACCCGCTTTACATATAAATATATAGCTACATTAAAAGTAATAAGATGGAATAAGAGATAGCAAGTAAACACTATTCACAAGAAAGCTGGAGCAGCTCTACATATAAAAATATCAGACAAAGTAACCTTAAGACAAGGAATATTACCAGGGATAAAGAAAGATATTTCAATTTGTCAAAAAGACATAAGATTTCTGAATTGTAGGTCCCAATTAAAGAGCTTCAAAATACATGTAGCAAAAACTTACATAACTGAAAAATAGATAAATTCACAAATATAGCTATAGATTATAGAAAAAATTAATACAACAAAGCTTTAACAACATGATCAACCAACTAGACACATTGACATAGAATACTCCACCCAACAGCAGAAAATGGATATTCTTTTCAGATACACCTGGAACACAATAAATTTAATTAAATAGGTATAAGTCCTGTAAACTGAAAAGTACATAGTATTGTTGATAGACTTTAAAGAAGACCTAAAGAAATATGATGATAGCTTGAAAGACTCAATATTAACATGGAAATTCTATCCTGATTGAGTTATTGATTCAGTGTAATCCCAATCAAACCCTCTAGGCTCTTTGGAGCTGTTTCTCAAATGTATATAGAAAGCCAAATGACAATTCTTTAAGAAAAAGAAACAAAATTATAGGACTTCCACTACCATATATCAAGACTCTCTATAAAGCCACAGTTATCAAGATAATGTGAATTGGGAGACATATCAATGGAACAAATTAGAAAGTCTAGAAACAGACACATACTTATAAGGTCAATTGATTTTTTGACAAATGTGACAAGGTAATTACGTGGCACCAAGAATAGTTTTTACAACAAATGATGCTAGAAAAATTGAATATCCATGTGTAAATATAAACTTTGGACTTTATCTCACACCATAGATAAAAAATAACTTGAAATGTATCATTGACTTAAATATGAAAACTAAATCTATGAAGTTTTTAGGAGAAAATATAGCAATAAATCTTCAGGATAGGCAAAGTTCTCAGATAGGTCAATATAAAGTACCAATTAAAAAAACCAACAAAAACTGTAGTGACCATGATTTTAAAATTCTACTCTTTCAAAGAAACTATTAAGAAAATGAAAGATCAAGCTACAGAGCAGAAGTATTTGCAATACTTTTGTATAACAAAGGACTTATATCCAGAACATATTTTTTAAAATCACAAAATTTTATAAGAATTCAAGCAAACCAATTATAAATGGGCAAAAGATTTGAACAAAACAGTTAACAACAGAAGAGAGATGCAAATGGAAAATAAGCAATTAAAAGGATGCGAACATTATTACTTGTGATAGGTTGCACTAGGCACCCCAACATATCCAAGTTCTTAATCTTAATCTGAATCCCTCTAGGTATGAACCCATTGTAAATAGGGCCTTTTGAAGATTTTATTTTTAGTTAAGATATGATGAACTGAGCCAGGGTGGACTTTAATCAGGATTACTTGAGGCCTCATAAAAAGAACCCAGAAGTCACAAAAACCAAAAAGGAGAGGATATTGCCATATGATGGGAGAGAGAAATATAAGCCAAGAACCCCAAGGACTGCCAACAGCCAACAACAGAACCCTAGCCTTGAGAGAAAGCAAGTCTGCTATATCTTGATTTTGGACTTCTAGTCACAAAATCATGAACCAATGCATTTCTGTTGTTCAAACCAACCCATTGTATGGTATTTTTTGTTTCTCCTGACAAAGTAAGACATTACTTATCAGGGAAAGGCTGATTAAAACCACAGTGAGACTAAAATGTAAAAGACTGATAATAGCACCAAGTGTTGAGGATATGGAACAACTAGAACTTTCATATCTTGCTGGTGGAATTGTAAAATGGTGTGACCTCTTTGGAAAACAGCTGGGCAGTATGTAAGCAAAACATACACTTTCCATACAACTCAGCAATTTCATCCTTAAATATTTACTCAAGAGAAATATAAATATATAACCACACAAAGATCTTTATATGAATGTTTATAGCAGCTTAATTAAAAATCAAAACCTGGAAATAATCCAAGTGTTCATCAACTGGCTAATGGATTTACAAAGTGTGGTATATCCATGTAATGAAATGCCACTCAGTAATAAGAAGGACCAATCTATCCACAACAACATGGATGACTCTCAAAATCATGGTGCTAAGTGAAAGAAACCAAACACAGAAGAGATTCCATTTATATAAAATTCTAGGAAAGAGAAATCTAAACTATAGTGACAGAAAGCATATCAGGTGATCATTTGGGCTGCGAATGACCTGGGACATTGAGTATGTAAGGGCCTAGAGGAACTTTTCAGAATGATGGAAAAATTCTATATCTTTATTGTGGTGGAGAGCACACGGGATATATATACATGTAACAAAACTCATCAAATTGTACACTTAAAAGGGGTGAATTTTATTGTATGTAAATTATACTCCAATAATATTGATATAAACCAGGATACCCAGACAAGTAAACAGACTTATCCCTATCAGTTAGGTATGCATGCACTTCTAATGACAGTGGGTGCATCAGGCTATCATATCAGGGTGTCTTCTTACTGAGACAGCAAGACCTGACCATATAAACAAATACTGTGATAAAACTGGCATTTTCTTTCTCAAAGTAAATTAATAAAATGGCATTCTACTGGAGACACCAGTCTCTTGAAAGTTTGGGTAGGTATGGTTTGGTTACTTGAGTATGATATGCTCTTAGTTGGAAGTAACTTGAACTTCTGAATCTACAAAACTAAGGACCTTGTCAAGAACTGGGGTGCTTTGCCAAGGTATGGCTGCCAGGTGAGGCATCTATGAACTGGTGACTACCAGGCCTCCCTAGATGTTTACCATCTGCACTCTGCACCTGCTACAGCAATATCCCTTATGTCTTAAGAGACCACATCTGTATGCTGAATGTCTCCTTATCCAGAACATCTGAAGAATAGGAGGCATGTTAAGTGAAATAGTTCACTGGAGGCTGCTATATATACAATCTTTACTCCTTTATAGCCAATGAATTAGAATGCAAAATAAACTTTACACTGCAGCTGTGTTGATTGAAAGCTTTTCAATAATCCCCAAGTCCCTTTGGAACATTGCAGTGTCTCACAGCCATTTTTATGAAGAGGAGTTATAAATATAGTGTTAGTAGAAATGGAAGACATAGGTAATTGGGTTGAATCCATTCTGAAAGTAAATTGTAAACTGAAATAAAGCTATAATACAGCTTAGAAGTCAAAAATTGTATTTGTATGTGTATATGTATTCTATTTATGGGAGCTCATAGATTTCATCCCAGATAAATTGGAGTTTCATAACCAGTATGAGTTAAATTATTTCCCACAAAAGGACATGTTCAAGTGCTAATCCCCAGTCCTATGAATGTTACTATATTTGGAAATAGGATCTGTGGCAATGTTATTAGTTAAGATGAAGTCAAACTGGGATAGGGTGTGTTCTGGTTTGCTAGAGCTGCCATTATGCAAAATACCAGAAATGGATTGGACTTTTATAAAGGGGATTTATTAGGTAACAGATTTACAGTTCTAAGGCTATAGAAGTGTCCTAATTAAGACATCAACAGGAGGATACCTTCACTGAAGAACTTCTGATGGAGTCTGGAACACCTCTATCAGCTGGGAAGGCATGTGACTGGTGTCTGCTGGCCCTTTGCTCCTGGGTTGTGTTTCTAAAATGGCTTTCTCCAAAATGTCTCTGAGTTCTGTCTTCACTCCCCTCTCTCAGCAACTGTGTGTCCTTGCTGCTTTCTCCCAGGGCATTTCTCTCTAAGCTTCTTGGGGTCCTCTCTTAGCTTCTCTGGGATAAACTCTGAGCTTCATTTCTTAGTTTAGCATCTCCAAACATCCTTCTGTCTCCATCTCCAAGCATCTCCAAGTGTCAGCATCTGTGTCAGCTTTTAGCTTCTCTCTTAAATACTCCAGTGAACTAATCAAGACCTACCCTGAATGGGAGGGTCCACACTTCCATGGAAATAGTTCAATCAGAGGTTTCACCCTAATCAACAGACTAATAAGTCTTTCCCCACAAGATTGCATTAAAGGATATGGCTTTTCTGGGGAACATAATATATCCAGACTGGCACAGGGTGGATCCTTATAATATCTGACAGGTGTTCTTAAAAGAAGGGAGAATTGGACACAGATAGACAGACATATGGGAAAACATCATATGACAACTGAGGCAAAAAAAAGAAAGCTATAGATTTCCAGCAAGCCACTACCAGCAGCTAGAAGAGAGGTGTCTTGGTTTGCTAAAGTTGCTGGACAGCAATATACCAGAAATCGGTTGGCTTTTACAATAAGAATTTATTAACTTACAATTTACAGTTCTTTGGCCATGAAATTCACCAACTCAAGGCATCAACAGGATGATACTTGGATCCTGAAGACAGGCTGCCAGCATCTGGGACACCTCTGTCACATGGGAAGGCACATGGCCAATGTCTGCTGGTCCTTCTCTCCCTGGTTTCACTGCTTTCTGCTTCTGATTTCAGTGGCTTCTTCTCAGCTTCCCTGTGAGCTTCTCTTAGTTTCATCTCTTTGCTTCTGCATGTGTTTTATTCTCTTATAAAGGACTCCAGTAAGAAGATTAAGACCCACCTTGAATGGGTCACATCCCAATTGAAATAACAAAGGATCCTACCTACAATAGGTCTGCACCCACAGAAATGGATTAAAAGAACATGACCTTTTCTGGGGTACATAACAGCTTCAAACTACCACAAGAGGCATGGAACACATTCTTCCCTACAGACTTCAGAGGAAGGGGACCTCCTAATACCTCAGTTTTAGACTTCTAGCCTCTAGAAGTGAAACAACATATTACTGTTGTTTTTAAGCCACCCAATTTCTGGTACTTTGTTACAGGAGCCCTTCAATACTAAAATACTAACCCTGCAATTAGTATGAAATGGTCAAATAGTTTTAAAAGGATGAATTATGAATTGATATTATCTTGTTTTAGTCACTCAGTGCTCACATCATATAACATGTTTTTCTCAGTATACTTGGTTGTCATATCCAAGAGTTCTCAAAGAAAGCAAATTATAAAATGTTTTATCTCTGTATCCTCAATTAAAAGCACTTTTCCCATGTACAGCCCATCTCATCCATGAAAATTTTAGATATATCATTATTTATAAGGATTTATTTCTTATCTTTTATTTATTTATTTATTTATTTTTGCTTAGCAAGTGATTGTGTGCTTCATTCACTCAAACAAAAACTGCAAAGAAATATCATAGAGAGGATGTTTCTCACAATGCTGAATGAATTATTTATCTTTAATCAGGATCTACAGTTTAAAGACAGAAAAAGTAAAGTGTGGAGGTCTAAAAAGAGGCTATCCTCCAATTCATCCCCTATATTCAAGCTTTATTCATTCATTCTTTCATTTTACTTTTCCTGAGAGCATTCAGCGTGGCCTACACCATGCACACTGCTGATGATACAAAGACAAATAAAGCAGGATTTTTAATATCAAGGAGACATATATTTAAAGGGGACAGATCCTGTCCTTACTCTTTGGAATGCCATCTCCTAATTTTTTTAATTCTGGCAATAAACAACTTGAAACATTTACAGTAACTAAAGCGTATACCCTTTTCCTGTGATTTCATTCAAGCTCAATATTCGTGCTCATTTGCAGAGGACTAAAATTATCCATGGAAATGGTATGAATTACATCATGGTAAATGAGAAGCAGAAAGATTTATTTTATTCTCAAATTATTTTCTTGTAACTCATCCATGAGTATGGAGATCTTGTTTTATAGTTTTTTGTTCAACACTTAGCTTACTTGACCACTCCATAATTATTGGAGTGTTACAGTATGTATTTTTCTACCCACTATGAGTGTAAATATGGTATATGGATTAGATGTTTGCTTCCTTATTTGCACAACATCTCACAGTCTTATCTTAGCCACCTCTGAGTGACCTATCTTTTTAACCAAGAATAAAACAATAATAGAAAAACAGCAGCAATAACAAAGCAACAGGCCACTTCAGCAGCCAAGGAAAACATCTGTACTAAAGACAGAAAAATTAGTCTCCATTCACATGCAAAGATGGCTAAAATCAAAATCAGACATTAATAATTGATCCAGGATGTTTCACAATTCCATGACCTATGGCTGTCAAAAATAACTACTATAACAAAAAATACCAAAAACTGAGGATTCATTGGTGGGGTAAGGGTGGGGGTGAGTTTCCAAGTTTATTTGTCAAATATATGAAAGGCTTAAAAAGCTAGAACAGAAAGATCCAAACAAAAATATTATTTCTGTAAAAAAATTAAGTCAAACCATAGCAATTAAATTATCATTTATTTGCAAGGCACTTAAACCAATTGTTCTTTCTTTGAGAATGAGAGGGAATCATCAATAATTGGGGAAGCATAAGATGCTTGTGCTTTTTCAGCTGGAGGCCAAGGAAGAAGGAACTCTTCAGACAGTTGTGAAATATGCAGTGGTCAAGAGGTATTTTTGGTAGGTCAGCTAGTGGATCCCGAGAACCAACCTTACTCCCTTTTCTACAAGGCACATAACAAGAATCATTCTTAGACTCTTCACAGAATGTTCCTTGGACACACCTGAAGGTATTTCAGCGGTGACATTGTTGTGATTCTTTTATAAATAAACAAGCAATTTATTCCAATTTCAAGACAGTATGATTACATAATAAAAATATAACCTAACACCTGCACATTTTAAAATATTACACATTTGGTTTGTTTCCCCCTTGGGGAAAAAAAATGCCTCTGAAATTCTCTTGCTTTCTTTCCTGCTCACTTCTCTCCATTTCTCTGCTTCTTATCCCCAGCACATCTTCCATTCCCTCACATCAGTGGGAATGTCTTTGTCCAAAATGCCTTAGTTCAAAACATAATGTCATCCGGGGCCATTGTACTTTAAAAGGAAAAGAGAAAATTCCTTATTTTACAAATATTTTCCATAATCATTTTCTATAAATATTTGTTTAATTGGTAGCCTTAAATTTTAATAAGTATGTACCAGAATTTTTTTCTAAGATTTTAACATATAATAATTTGTTTAATTATCAATACAACTTAGGAATAGTCAGTGCTATTATCCTCCCTACCTACAGTTGAGGAAACTGAGGCAAAAAAGAAGGTAAATGACTTATCCAAGATAAGTAAATAGTAGAGCCAGAATTTGAACACTGGCATTCTGGTTCCAGATTCAGTGTGCTTTATCAATATATTTCAAATATATTTAACAGGTCTTTCTATCTTTTAAACTATAAATCTAATATTAGCATGTGTACAGATAACTAGGATCCTTTGCTGTGTTTGTAAAGCTTTCCCCACCCAACATGCACTGGGACATAATTAAAGGAAATCAGAGAAACACAAGTAATAGAAAAATAGATGCTCTCATCTGCTTGGTATCTAAATAAAACATTTTTGTTTGTTTCTTTTTGTTTGCTTGCTGGCAAGCAACCTCAACCCACCCAACCAGCTCTTATAAAAAGAGGTCAAGCAGAGCCACAGCAGACCATCTCTAAGTCACAAAAACAGAGGTTTAGCCTGAACTGAAGTTGAGAAACAGGAAAAGAGCTTCTTTCTTTGACTCTCAGGAACCATGCGGTCAGTCCTTTCATGGCTCCTCATTGCATAGAGTGTTAGTGTTTCTAAATGTGTATTTCAATCTAGTCCCAGCCCACTTCCCAGTCTGATCACCCAGCACACGTCCCCAACCACCACTGTCGACACTGAACTACTGACCATTCCTTAAGCACACCCTCTTCTCTACTGTATCCATGACTTTCCTCAAACCATTTCCTCTGCTCAGCCTCAGTTTCTTCTTATGTCTGTTGATGTATCATCCAAACTTAGAAGATGATTAAAAAAAAAAAAAAAAATCTCCCCCCAGCAAGTATATCCAAATCTCCTTGGTCAGAGTTAATTTGCCCTTCTTTTTACAATCTATATCTTTATAATGATGGTCAGTCTCCCAGGGAAAGCCAGCAAAAATATGATGTGAGAAAAAGCTTTTTTGTTTGGAGGACTCAAGGAAATGACCTCACTCCCAAACACCCACCCCAAACCAAGCCCCTGGGATAGCCCTCCTTGTTAGAGAAACCAGATAACAATTGCTCTCCACATGTAGCTTTAAATCGTTTGTTATCATTTTAGCTGGAAAGTCTAACTAGTAGTACTAGTTTAGCCAAAACTAGGAAGAATAGATATCTTCTCTTATCAACTCCCACACCAGTTGGTGGAACTTTCGTAATGTTTCATTATGTTCCCATTATTCTATGGGTTATGTCACATTTGGAAAGTTAAAACAGGAAGAAGAAAGGGAAATGGCAGTGATATCTGCATCTCAGACCCCAATTTATCACCTTCATTCTGTACACTGCTTTATGTCCGCTACCTCAAAGGTCGTCAACCTAGAGCACAAAACCTCTACGGATTTCTTTAGGAAAAAACAAGGTGTCACGAGCAGTTTAGACAGGGAAAAAGATAGGACAGGGATGCATGCTTTTTGCACTTTGGTAAATAGGCATAAGAGTACGTAAAAGGGCTGACGGGTGCTACCTGCTGGGCAGGACAGGAAAAGCACACAGTCTAGAGGCCTCACAGCAACTTCCAAAGCAATGATAATTTTACATCAATCTCCAAGAGAAACTAAATGACAGCATTTTTTAATTAAATGAAATCAAGCTAAAAATCAGCAAATAATTCATGGGTTATTTCTTTTTTGATCTAATTTTTTTATTCAATAGTTATTTGTAGATTATCTACCTTGCATTAGGCACTGTGCTAAGCACTGATCTGTTAGGGGACAAAGGCTTTATTCTAGGGAACACACACTTTATTCTAAGGAACACAAAATTTACTCTAGTGTAATGTGATTAATGCAAAGCTCATGTTTTGTTTTTGTTTTTGTTTTTTGTCTTTTCGGTTTATTTATAGAGTTTCTTCTATACAAAAGTTGAATTTACCATTCTTTTTTCCAGTATGGGTTATATCTTGTGTGTGGTTTAGAAAAGACACAAATGATGCATCCATTACCATGGATTCTTGAGCTACTTGTTTTAGAATACCTTCTAAAAACCTCAATGACATACGAACAATAAACAATGTAATAAGTTTTTACCATACACTGTTTGGTACATTTTCTCTGATCTCTGTAACTGCAAGGAGTTGATGATATTCCCATTTTAGAGATTATGAAATTGAGACGCAGAAGAATCAAACTATTTCCTGAGAGCCACAGAGTTCTAAATCAGTGACCTCAAACCTGACTCTACTTCATAATCATCTTATGAAAACACGAATTGTTGGCAAGGCAAGATGGTGGCATAAGGAGGTGTGGGAATTTAGTTAGTCCCCTAGATCAACTAGTAAATAGCAAGGAATAACTAGTAAATAGTCTGGGAAAACTGATGGGGGGACATCCATGACCAAACACACAATGTACATCAGTCTGGAATGGGTGGAATCTTGAGATTGCAGCATAGAACTGTAAGTAAATCTCCCCAAACTGCAGAGCTGGTGCCCCTCCCTCATTGGTATGGCAGGCTGAGCTGGAAAACTTCACTGTGGGAAAAAGAAGCTGTCCCTGCTGGGAGCAACAGAATGTAGCTTAACCAATTTCTAATTGCAGTTTTAATTAACAACTTTGGGCTACTGAATACTTGCTATGAGCACAGATAAACCCAGAGCAAGCAGGAAAGGAACCCAGAGCTTTCTCTTGGCAGAGAGAAGTTGGGGCTGAGGGACAAAAAAAATACATGAATAAATTAAAACAGAGACTTTTGGAGTCCACTGAGCTCAGAATACTGGAAAAGGGCTGTGTCCCAAGAAAAGGGGCACACAGAACTGGGTACCAACTCTGGTTCTTGCCTTATGAAGTGGAGGGCTGGGGACTGGCATTAAAAAGGGGACTTCGTTATTCCTTTTTTCCCTCTCATTTTTAGTGGCTCATTAGAGAAAACCTCAGGCAGTTACAATTGTCAGAATTGACTCAGGCAAGAGTGGAGTCAAAATAGTCAGAGAGTCAAAGGGAAAACTCAGGTGTAGAAGATAATTCCCTAAAGAGCTTATCTTCCCTAAGTAAAGGGTGAGGGGCCAGCTCAAGTAGCAGCCCTCCCTCAGAGAACTCAGACCCCAGGGCCTGGGGTAAAAAACAAAAACAGAAACAGCTTAAGCTTGGCTTCTGACACCCTCAATCCCTGGCCTGGACAGGGTTCACTAAGAATTAAATGCACCACACCTCTTTGTGCCAGTGGGGAGTTGTGGGCTGACAAGTGCTACCTGCTGGGCAGGACAGGAAAAGCACAGAGTCTAGAGGCCTCACAGGAAAGCCTGATAATCTTTTGGGTCTCACCCTCAGGGAAACCTGATACTGAATATAACCTCCTCCTGAGACCTGGGCCCATCTGGTCTGGGAAAACCCAGTCAGGTTAATCAAGGAAACCAGATGTCTAGACAACAAAAAATTATGATTCACACTAGGAAAAACAAAGATATGGCCCAGTCAAAGGAACAAACTTCCACTTCAAATGAAATACAGGAGTTGAAACAACTAATTAAAATCTTCAAACAACTATGCTAAATCAATTCAAAAATCAAATCAACAAATTGAGGGAAGATATGGCAAAACAGATGAAGGATATAAAGAAGACATTGGGCAAATAAAGGAATAACTCAAAAGTTTGAAAAAACAATTGGCAGAACTATGGGAATAAAAGGCACAACACAAGAGATGAAAAACACAATGGAGACATACAACAGAAGATCTGAAGAGGCAGAAGAAAGGATTCAGGAACTAGAGTACAGGACATCTGAAAGGATTCAGGAACTAAAGGACAGGACATCTGAAATCGTACACACAAAAGACAGAGAAAAGAATGGAAAAATATGAGGAGGGTCTCAGGGAACTGAATGACAATGAAGCACATGAATATATGTGTCACAGGTGTCCCAGAAAGAGAAGAGAAGAGGGGCAGAAGCAATAATAGAGGAAATAATCAATGAAAATTTCCCATCTCTTATGAAAGACATCAAATTACAGATCCAATAAGTGCAGCATACCTCAAACAGAATAAATCTAAATAGGCCTATGCCAGACACTTAATAATCAGATTATCAAATGTCAAAAACAAAGAAAGAATTCTAAAAGCAGCAAGAGAAAAGTGATCCATCACATACAAAGGAAGCTCACTAAGACTATGTGCGGATTTCTCAATAGGAACCATGGAGGTGAGAAGGCAGTGGTGTGATATATTTAAGATACTGAAAGAGAAAATTGCCAACCAAGAATTCTATATCTGGCAAAACTGTCCTTCAGATATGAGGGAGTTTAAAATATTTTCAGAAAAACAGAATGTGAGAAGTTTGTGAACAAGATACTTGCTCTACAAGAAATACTAAAGGTAGCACAACAGGCAGATAAGAAAAGACAGGAGACAGAGTTTTGGAGGAAAGTGTAGAAATGAAGACTATCAGTAAGGGTACTGTATGGCCTCACTAATATGGACTAACACTGATAAGCGAAATTTGAGAGTTGAGAACGCAGGTTATCAGGAGTTAGAAAGAGGTTAGAGATCAGGCATTTGATACTGAAGGAGTACAGAAAGTTCAAAATGATTGATTGTACAGATCCATAAATGGAATGAATAGAATAATAATGTGTGATGGTAACACAATATTGTAAGTACTCTGAACAAAGATGAGTGTGAGTACAGTTGAGATAGGAAGGTTAAGGGCATGTGTGACACCAGAAGGAAAGATAGAAGATAAAGACTGGGATTATATTACTTAGCAAAACCTAGAGTGGTCAATGATGGTGATTAAATGTACAAATATAAGAATGTTTTTAAATGAGGGAGAACAAATTATGTCAACATGGCAAGGTGTTGAAAATTGGATGGTCTCGGTGAAAAAATACAATCAATGCAAACTAGAGACTATAGTTAAGGTAATATTGTAAGATGCTTCCACTGATTGTAACAAAGGCAATATACCGATGCTAAATGTCTATAAAAGGGGGTTATAAGGGAGTGATATGAGTTTCATGGTGGTGGTGGTGTTGTCTGACCACTTCACTTTATTTTATTTTTATTTTTCTTCTATCTTTTGTATTTTTATTCTTCATGTTTTTTCTCCTTTTCCTCTTTCTTTGGGAAGAAATGGAAATGTCCTCATATATTTGTGGTGATGATTGCATAATTATGTGATGATACTGGGAATCATTGATTGTTTACTTAGGGTGGATTGTATGGTGTGTGAATAAAACTGTTTAAAAAATAAACAGAGGGATACAAGTGCTGGAGAAAATGTGGAGAGAGGGATGTATCTATTCCCTGTTTGTAGGGAGGTAGAATGGCACAGCCCAGCTGGAGGACAGTGTTGCAGATCCAAAGGAAGCTAACTATGGGGTTGCTGTATGGTCCTGCAACCATGTTATTGGGTATATACTTGGAAGAACTGAGAGCAGAGACATGACTGGACATTGCACACTGGTGTTTACGGCAGAAGAATTCATGATTCGCAATGGATGGAGGTGGCCTAAGGGTACATTGACTGATAAATGGAATGGTGATATGTGGTGTATACATACAGTGGAATATTGAGCGGTGGCAAGAAGGAATGAAATTGTGAGGTGCACAACTAGGTGACTGGACCTTGAGGACAGTATGTTGAGTGAAATAAGCCAGAATCAAAAAGACAAACATTATAATGCCTCACTAAAATGGACTAACTATAATGTGCAAACATTGAGAATTTAATTAGAGAGCATAGGTTATCAGGGGAAAGTTTTGGTAAAAATTTGTAGATTGTGAGCTCTTACAGAAGTCACATCTGTTCATAAGTTGTAATAGTTGTCTCTAAATTCTGAGATGCTAAGCTGTTTGTGTATAACCTGGTTGGGCCCTGGAACTTCGGGTATCTGTGTAACACCGGAGACTCAGAGCCAGATTTCAACAGCCATGAATGCCAGCATTACTCCATACAGTAAACGTTAAAAAATCTGAAAAAGAAATCAGACTTAAATTAGAGATATGAATGAAATGGAACTAAGGTAAACCAGACTAAAGGGAAAAGGATGATCTTGACTGTGTTTTAAAACCTAAGCTTCTGTGTGAGACCAAAGGAAGAGATGTTTACTTGGTGCAAAATCTATATTTTCTGTAGTACACTCTACAAGTTAACTTGCATGGTCAGGTTGTTCAAACACCATAATTACATGAAAACTTGAATAGGGGGTGAGATATGGTTGGTTTGTACAGATTAGCATGAAACCCTGACATATCCCAGAGTAATTTGGGCAGAGAATAAAAAGTATTTGCAAAGCCCCCTTGAGGGCCTGGAGAAAAATATGGAAACATTAAAGTTCCCCACCCGGGGAATTCCAGATATTCTTGCAAGCATTGGGGACTACCACTGCAATAGGCCAAGTCCTCAATCTTGGGGCTTGCCCTTATGAAGCTTGTTACAGCAAAGGAGAGGCTAAGCCTACTTACAATTGTGCCTAAGAGTCATCCCCAGAGAACCTCTTTTGTTGCTCAGATGTGGCCTGTCGCTCTCTAAGCCAACATTGCAGGTAAATTCACTGTCCTCCCCTCTATGTGGGACATGACTCCCAGGAGTGTGAGTCTCCCTGCCAATATGTGACATGACTCCCAGGGGTGAGCCTGGACCTGACATTGTGGGATTGAGAAAGCCTTCCCGACTAAATGCGGGAAGAGAAATTAAACAAAATAAAGTTTCAGTGGCTGAGAGATTTCAAATGGAGTTGAGAGGCCATTCTGGAAGTTATTCTCATGCATTATATAGATATCCCTTTTTAGTTTTTGGTGTATTAGAATAGCTAGAAGGAAATACCTGAAACTGTTGAACTGCAATCCAGTATCCTTGATTGTTGAAGACGATCATATAACTTCATAGCTTATACGGTGTGACTGTGTGAGTGTGAAAACCTTGTGGCTCACAATCCCTCTGTCCAGTGTATGGACAGATGAGTAGAAAAAAGGGGGACAAAAAGTAATTTAATACTAGGGAGGAAAAAGGAGTATGACATGTTTTGGGTGTTCTTTTTTACTTTTATTTTTATTCTTATTCTAATTTTTAGTTTTATTTTTCAAAGTAATGAAAATATTCAAAAATTGATTGTGATGATGAATACACAACTTTATGATGATACTGTGAACAACTGATGGTACACTTTAGATGACTGTAGGGTACTTGAATATATCTCAATGAAATTACACGGAAAAAAAAAACCGATTCTTGAGTTCCATCCCGATTTTATACTTCAGTAGGTTATGAATGGGGTCTGAGTATTTGCATTTCTAGCCATTTCCCAGGTAAATTGCTAAAGGTTTTAACAAAATACCATGAGAACAAAGAGGAGGAAGAATTCTTCTCAAAAGTCAGCAGAGGGGGAACATACTCTATATAAATGGTGATATTTGAGCCGGTCCCCTGAAAGATGATTAGAAGCTCATCAGACAGAAGAAATGCCTGAGGCAGTCCCAGAGTGCTGGACCAGAGGTACAAGTACCCAATAAACATTATTTGGGAGTTGATTAAGAAGGGGCAAGAGGAGGCTTTCTCAGACGATGGTACCTTCCTATGCATTTCTTTTTTTAGATAGGCTATTAGAAGAAAATGCTAAATAAAGATAAAAATAAAACTAAGGAACAAAGAAGGAGATGTTGCCGTTATTCATACCAAATAAAAACTGAGTTGCCAGTAAGAGTGTCCAAGTTCAATAAAAATATGCCAAAAGACTATTACTATAAGTATCATCCCATTTCTGAGTTTCTCTAAACATTACCTGATACTCCATACAAGAAACTTCTATTTTTACTTCTGTTTCTGCTGTCTTTATGACATCTATTGCAACATTCTTACTTTCCTTAATATACCTTTTCATATCCATTTAATCTTCATTTACATTGTAGAATTAATCTCAGGAACACCCTTTCCTTGGTGACTGGATTATATATAGGCTATGAATCTTACTCTGATCCACAATTCATACATTAATGCTCACATTAGATACTAGTAAATTTTTAAAAATAAATTTGTATCAGTTGTTATAAATTGATGTTTATTAGTAGAGACAGTTAAATTTCAAGATCTATCACAATCTAATGCTGTGGTCTTTGTGGTTATTTTGGAATGCAATACAAGTACATTGCACAATGCAAAACCCAGCTGCTTGTCTTTCCTGTGCAATGAGATATAATTCTTTGGAAAGCCGGATATCTGGTTATTAGTATATAACCATGCTCCAGTTCCACTCTCTCAAATAAAGTCTTTGTCTGGCAGATGTTGTGCAATCTTCTCTAGACCATAACCACATCTGGCACACAAGGAAGGTCATTGTCAGTATTCCAATGGAGCCATTATGCTTGCCCAAAATATACTCTCATACCATCATAGTTCTGCTTGAGATAAAAGTTGAGAGCATTTCTTAGTCCAGAAAATATTTTCTCTAAAAAAGAAGGAATTACTGGAGTTTAAGTAGGTCTGTCCACTGCTTACTTCAGTAAATTAATGTCAGTGTGACCTCGATCAAGTTACTTAACCTCTCTATGTCTCAGATTTCTCATATGCACAAAGAGGTAAGTAGTACCCATATTTTATAGCTTTTAGGAATATTAAATCAATTGTTATGATTATTACATCAGTTAATATATGTAAATCATAGACAAGGGGTTTGATCTCAGCATAAGTTTTCCTCCTTTTGTTAAAATCTATTGTTATGAAAAAAGTTTCAGCAGATATATCCGGTCCATTGTTTCCCAAAATTAAAAAATTTGCTACACACTTAGAACATCTGTATTGCACCAATCTGAGTGTGGTTTCATAAGGTTAAGAAACAACTTGAACTTGTACAGGATGTACATTTGTTTCCATTTTGTGCTGCTGGCCTTCTGGTAATGTTGGATTTGAGAGTGGTCAAAAAAACTGTTGCTAGAGTTTAAAATCTACCAGGAAAAAGAGGAAGTTTTATATGAAGAGTTAGGAATACAGTTTCGGAGGTGAAAAGTATTTTTTATTGAATTCAGACCAGTAATTTTAAGCCAATTGTATTTCGGAAGTATCTAGAAGTATGTTCTACTTGATTTGTTTTTTATCTTGCCAATATCTCTCTCTTACAGACTTACAGAACCTTATATCAAGTACATATGGATGGCCATGAAATGATTTTGTTTGACCAAAATAAAAGATAATTTTATTAAAATGTGTTCATTGGTGGTGTTGAAACTATTCTGTATGATACTGCAGAGGTGGATACACAACATAATGCATTTTAAAACCAAGAGAACTTTACAGCACAAAAAGTGTACCTTAATGTTTGCAAATTAAAAAAAAAAAAATCATTTAGGAAGTGAGGGATCCCAGGAAAGAATGTCGACTGTGACAAGAGAATCTATTACCATTACAAATGCATGAAGAAACACACACACACACACACACACACACACACACAAACACACACACACTGAGGGGGTACAGGGTAAAGATGCAGACCTATGTAACTTTGAAAATGAGTGAAATCTGTAAGACTCAAGGCAAAAGGAACTGAATATAAGACTGTATTCCAATTGATAAAGTTGTTCCCTTGGGGGTGTGGGTTAACAATTCTGATACACTATACATGTGCACTGGAAATTAATATTTAAGTGAAAGATTGGTGAATGATTAGAGCTAAGTTTCTCACTGTTAAGGAGTAGAAATTTACAGATAAGCAAGGGGAAGAGGCTGGAATTGGAGACATTAGTAAGAACTCAAGTTGAGCTTAATATGGATTCAGATGATTACATACAAAAATATTTGTCAATATGTATACACATGAGTTAGTAGTCACACATCTATTTCCCTCCTCTGTTAATTGAGGGAGCCTAAAATAAATGATATACCAGAAGCAAACAGAAAATCTAGAATTCAGATCTTAACTTCTAATACCATTCTCCAGTAAAAAAAATCAAGCCTCCTTGGAGAAATGACTGATTCTAGGACTAGGACAGAAAATACACAAGAAGAGCCTAGAGCATTTTGTAGTGCCAGAAAATAAGGAAGTCCTAAAAGAAAAAAAAAAAAAAAAAAGACAAGAAAAGAAAAAAGAAAACTCACATTTATGGGGTATATCACAGGAGCCAAATGAAAGAGCTCCCAGTGGCCAACACTGGAACAATTTTAGCAACAAAATAAAACAGTATTGGATTATTGGCCAAAATATAAAATAAATATCCATGAATCCATACTTATATAAATAAATGACTAAATAAATAAATAAATGGGGGATAAGAAACAAATCTCCCATGCAGAAAAATTCCAAAGAATTTGTGTAGCTATTCCTCCCTTGAGGAGGAACATAACTTTTCACTCCTTAAATGAGAGCTACACAAAATAACTTCCTTCCAAAGAGTACAGTATGGAAAGGGAGAAAAAAAAAGAGTAATTTACAGTGGAGAAAACTGACCCACACTACCTCAGCAATTTTGATCAGTTTATAACCTTGACACAATATGGTGAGAATGGTGCTTTACCTCTGTGGTCCTCCCCCAAATTTATAACCCCAGTCTAATCATTAGAAAAAACATCAGACAAATTCCACTGAAGGGGCAGCATGTGAGAAACTGTCACAGCCAAGAGGACACATGACAATTAAATGTATTGTGGTATCCTGGATGGGATCCTGGAACAGAAAAGGGACATTTAGTGACAACTAACAATATTTAAATGAAGTATGGACTTTAGTTAATAATAATGTATAAATATTGGTCCATTAATTTTAACAAATTGCTATACTAATGTAACATGTTAATAATTTGGTGTGGGATATATAGGAACTCCATACTATCTTCTTAAATTTTCTCTAAATCAAAAATTTTTCTAAAAAACAAGTCTGTTTTTAAAAAATGTGTTCATTGGTATCAGCAAATAAGGTAACAAATTCAGTTTTCAGATGTTTAATTCATTTAGTGTGGAAGAATACACACTAGAATAGTGGATTATACCAGGTTTTCAGTGTCTAATCCAGTTGACATGATTTCAAGAAGGTCATAGGATGGTACCACAAACTTTTTTGGTAACTTTACCCACTTGTGGAAAATGAAGACAAGTAACATATCCTTGACATGGTGGTGTCTGCAGTGGTGTCATAGGTGTACTCTGGGAGCATAAATGGCATTTCTGATGACTGATGTGATAAACGAATTAAGAGCTAGAATCCCTTGACTCAAAGGAGAATCAATCCATCACACTGATTCTAGTTATCAACCCTAATTCCTAACTATTAATGTCACTTATGTTGTCTCAACCTTGCTGTCTTCCTATGGGATGCCTCTGAGTCAATGTTTCAGGGTGCTGAAATGAGCACCAGAGATGCTCAAAATGGGTAATGCCTTGATGTTCACTACTTAAATTCCAGCATGTACAGCTTTACAGGGAAACTAATGAATCTTGAGCTATAGGAACCTCACTTGCATCAACCCTTCTCAAATCCCTGTACTTAAGTTTATACTCTTAATTTCATGTTCTTTCTTAAGAAAACCTATGAAGTTGTGTAAAGTTCTAGGGGATACAAAAACCTGATGCCAATCATGTAATTGAAAGAACGAATATTATAGAAAATTAAAACACATTGTTTCAGTTTCCCGGGCTTCTCAAGCAAGCACTGTGAAATGGGTTGTGATCAACAATAGGAATTTATTTGCTCATGGTTTTGAGGCTAAAAAATTCCAAATCAAGGTGACTTCAAGGCAATGCCTTCTTCCCTAAGAATGACATTCTAGGGCTGGCTGCTGATGATCTTAGTCCTTGGCTTGTCACATGGCAAGGTACGTGGCAGGAGTCTACTGGTCTCTCTCTTCTCTTCCATGTTCCATTGAATGCAGCTTCTTGCTTCCTGTGGCATTCTCTCTGAATTTCATTCAGCTTATAAAGGACTCCAGTAATAGGATAAAGACCCATCTTGATTGTGGTGGGCCACACCTTAACTAAAGTAATCTCATCAAAAGGTCTTATTTACAGTGGGTTCACACCCACAGGAATGGACTACGTTTAAGAACTTGTTTCTCTGGGGTACAGACAGTTTCAAACCACCACACCCATAAATGATTTTAAATCCTAATTTAATCAAATACTTTCAATATTTAGCATCGAAATAAACACTTGGACTAGAATTCATAAAAATTAACAAAATTAAATCATTTTTCAACTTCTGTTCACCCTATATATTCTCCAAGGGAATGTATTAAGGAGCAAGGAAATAATGAAATCTAAGAGAGCCAGAAATAAACTTTTTATGAAGTTGATTATTGGACACTACGTAATAAATAATTAGATGTAGTTAAAATATATGTGTTATGAAATCATAAAAATATAATTCTTTTTTATTTTTATCAACCTAATTCTCTAATCTAGGTTAGACTTCAATAGTCTCATTGAGTCTTTCAGTGGTTTAAAGCTATTTTTTAAAAAATGTTTCCCTTGTCTTATAGGAACATGGAAAAAATGTTTATACTCTAAGTCATTCTTGAGTGCATAATCCTGTCATACTACAGTACAGAAAGGGCACAGTCTGCTTTCATCAACACCCTTCCCATCCTTCAAGGCTCACTCCAGTTGATCAGCAATCATTAGGTGCTTGCTGCATGTCAGACACTGTACTACATGCTGAGGGTACAAAGATGGCTAAACCTCCCCTCACCTAAAACATCTCACAATCTGGTGAGAGAAGCAAATGCAATAATTAATTATAAAACAATGTAGAAATGCAGTGGCAGAGACTGGGTACTCTCATGAAACAGGAGGACAGCATCATCTAGCCTGCTTGGAAGAGACCACAGGAAGACTTACTGGAGTTGGTGGCCCTTGAGAAAAAAGGGAAATTTTAAGCAAATTCATTAGACAAACAGTTTGGTATCACTGAAGCAGAGATTCTGGTGTAAAGGTAGTTAAGAGATGAGGCTGGAGAGTTAGAGAAAGACAAAAAATCATGGAAAAGCTTACACTATAGCAAGGAGTTGAACTTTAAATGACAGACGAGAAGTCACTGAGGGATTTTAAGACAGGGCATAACATGTCCAGACATCCATTTTGATTAGACCAATCTGCTGGCTATCACAGCGTTTGCAAAAGCAAAGATTAGAGGCAGAAAGGTCAATTGGGAGATTGTTGTAGTCCAATGAGGCACTGGTAGTAGGATTGGTAAGAAGAGAACGGTTTCAAGAAATATTTAGAAAGTGAATCGATTGAATGTAGGTGGTAAGAAAAAGGAAGTTGCAAAGATAGCCCAAGGAATAACTGGGTAGAAATGACTGTACACCAAACAGCACTGAAGTGAGAGGCTATGGGTTCAATGTTGGATTTTCTGAGTTTGAGTACTTCTGGCACATTCATGTAGAGTTCTCAACAGTTAGATGAGGCTATAGCTCAGGGGAATGATTATTATAAAATATCTTCTCTGTTTACTCAGATCAGATGAAAGTTCTCCATACATATTCCCTATAACACTTCATTAGTGTATCTCATGGCACAAATCTAACTCTGCCTTATAATTTAGTTTGTGCATATTTTTTCTATACTTTTCCTATATTGGAAGTGCTCTTGGTGAAAGAATGTGTCTCACATTTTTTCTCTTACCTCAAAGAATCTAGCAGTGTCCTACATATGGGAGATATGAAAGTGACTGTCACATAATAGGTACTCATGTTTATTGAATGAGTGAAGTAATAAACAAAAAATTTATTAAGTAGATTTTAATTACAAATAATAAATATGTGAGTTGCACAAATTTTGCATTTGCAATATTTGCATTTCAAAATATTTATTGTTTGAATATTTGACTTTTAATAGTAATAGCATATCCTAAAACTATTAATAATAGCTGCCATTTTCCTTCTTTTTCCTTAAATTCCTGTTAGCATAGTTAGAAGGCTCACAAGAAGAGAGAGAGTTCAGTGAGTTGATAAAGAATCTTTAATATTGGTACAGAGTATTTGCTTTTCCATGAGTTAGTATACCCCTATCTCTTGACCCAATCACTGGCATATGTATTTCTTTATTCTACAAGTATTGTTCTCTTGGAAAACTAAAATAATAAGTTTAGTTACATAAAAACTATGTACAAAAGTTTAGGCCACTTTGTTCATATGTGCTATTTCCTAGACACCTGAGTGGAACTTAAAGAGTGGTGAAAGTAAGTAAATTTATGGGAACTTTTTAATCATTATCATTAAAATAACCAAATTTTAATCTAAATGATTGCTGAAGTCCTTAGGAAAAAATGTGTCCATGCAGTAAGTTGTACTTTACAGACCAACCTTTAAATTGACATAAACAAATACATTTGGGATTTAATTTGAGGATCTGGCTTAACTGATTATATATGCAGGTAAATTAGTAAGTGAAGACATGAGCCTAATGCCATTTTAATAACTTGCTTATTCAGCTAGTGGTTTCAGGCCATTGTTAAGCCTTCTGAGCTTTTTGGTCCATTCTTAAATACCTACTCCTGGACCCATGGTTTCAATGAATCTCAACTTATTCTTAAAAGACAATCATCTCCGTGTATGCTCCCTTAAGGATTAATTTAGATGACCCTTAATACATTTTGTGGAAGACTAGAGGAATGAAAGAACAAGTTTTGATTGAATGCTTGCTTGGAGCTCAGTGAAAATGGAGTGGATTGTGGCTTACCTGATGATATTATAGTTTCTTATCCCCTATAATATTCCCACCAAAACACAGATATGAAAAAAAAGGAGGTGAATTACACATTTATGATTTTTGTCCCTTAAACATCTACAACTATTTGTCAAGAAAGAAACTTGAAGTGCTCTCACCACTCTCTAGAATGTGCACTCCAACAATTAACATCCTATTAAACTCATTATAAACTCCAATATAGGCTCCACCTTTTCCGTGACTCCTCCATGACTTTCAGACTCCTTCACCCCACTATCTTTTCTTGTCTTTCTGTACATATCCCTTTAACAAAACATTTATTGAATGCATACTCTCTGTCAGCTGTTGGGCTAGGCTCTGGGGATACCAAAATAAAAGACTCAATTCCTGAGGTCAAGGAAGTCAGAGTAGAGCAGGAAGACAGAGAATTAAATAGAAAATCAAAATACAATGGAATGATTGTGTGGGTGAAGGTGAGAGAATTACTTCGGAAAGTCTGAAAAGTAAAAAAACAAGTTGAGTTAAGGGTCAAACAATTTCTTCTGGGTTGGGCTATCACTACACTTGTTATTAGTACACTATCGATCAAACAACATAAATATATTACACATTTTGATAATAATTTTTATATCTAAGAACATTTTGTTGAAAATGGATCCCTTAATTAGATTGCCTGTTTTCAATAAGTTCATGGATATATGCATGAATATTGCATTTTGCTACAATGGGACATGGTTTACCACCAATACTATTCCTCACTTTCATTTTTACACATATGTCAGTACTTGTTCATATAAATAAGTAGATGCAAACAGAAAGAGTTTTGTAATAGAAGTATTCAGATCTTTAAACTCCTTCTGGGGCTCTGAATCATATGCTAAAATCACCTAGTGATTGATCATAAAAAAATAATTTTTAATGACCTGCCAGCTGATAACTGAGTATTTCTCCAAACTTGTTGAAAGCAAAGAATAGGATGTCTCCTGATTTACAAAAGGATTTAGAATAACTTATTTCTACTCACTAGATTGTCAGGAAACCTTGCTCCATGAATATTTTCATGTTTCTGTACAAAAAGGGATTTCTGAACAAAAACTACTGGTAACCTGGGTAAAGGATGATTAGATGGCAAACAAACCTTGAAAGTAAAAGATAGAGACTACTGGAGATTCAATCATGTCCCCCACAAAAGGCATGTTCAGGTCCCAATCCCTGGTCCTGTGGGTGTGAGTCCACTTGTAAATAGGACCTTTGAAGATGTTATTAGTTAACTGAATAAGGGTGGGCCTTAATCCAGTATGGCTGAGATCCTCAGAAGCAAAGGAAATTGGACACAGAAGAAAAAATCCACAAGGAGGAGCCAGATGCTGGAAGTCAATGGAACCCAGAAGAGAAAGACGATGCAACCATGTGCATTGCCATGTGACAGAAAAGCCAAGGACCAGGGATTGCCAGAGAGAAAGCATCGCCTTGTTGATGCCTTGATTTTGGACTTCTAGCCTCAAAACTGGAAGCCAATAAATTCTTGCTGTTTAAGCCAACCCACTGTATGCGTTTTAGCAGCTGGGAAACTAAAACAAAGAACATGAGAGGGATTTAGCGACAAGTTCACTGGAGCCATTTGTCTAGATTCCAAGGATTGTAAACTGAGAACTTCCCCTCCTTTCCCCTTAGAGGATGTATTTGTATTCTAGAGCAAAGATGTCTATCTCTACCTCCCAAAGGGTGAAGGGTCAATTGTGAATTGTGCCAGCTGCCCTGTATAAGCTTCTAGGTTCATAATGTCATGGTTTTGCTCCTGTGGTAAAAACTCTGCTGTATGTACTGGTGATACAATCATTACTTCTCCACGTGGGGAATTTGGGCATGAGAAACTGATGCAAGATATTCTGTAAGTAATTAGAAGTAAGTCTGTCTCTGATCCTGAGATATCATGATACTGTGTGTGTGTGTGTGTAACATCTTAGACCCTTCACACTTTTAGACTCAACATAGATTAATTCTCTTTCTCAAGTTAAATATTTCTAACTACACTTGTTTTAAATCCCTGAAGTTTTTGACATTTCAGAGCTATTTAAATCAAGAGAGAGAGGCGTCTTTCTTTTTAAAGGGGAAAAAAGAGCTTTTGTAAAAAAAAGTAGAGGTGGGAAAGGAATTCCTGTAAATCTATTGCAGGCAGATCAATTTTAACCATCAGTGCCAGCACACTCTTTGGAAAGTCTTTGCATACAAACTGGTGTACATGACAATTAAAATGAATGAACTAGAGCTACAGTATCACCCTGGATGACTTTCACAAACATAACAGTGGATAATTAAAGCAAGTTGCAGATAAATAATTGAGGATGATTCCATTAATATAAAGTAAACATTACGAAAGTACATGTTATTTTGTTTAGCATGTTATATGTCCATGTTTAAACCATCAAGAAAAGTAAGGAAAAGATAAACAAAAATTCAGGACAATGGTTACTTTTAGGGGGAAAAAGGATATAGTTACAGAGGGTTAAACAGGAGGCTTTAAAAGATATTGATAATGATTTATTTCCTAAATGTTTATTTTATTATTTTCTGCAAACAATATAGATGTTTCTTTACCCTTGTGTGTATGAAATATTTTTAATAACTTTCTACAAATCAATTTTTTTAACTAATCAATTTTCTTAAAGTTATCTGTCAATGTCTCAGCTAAGTGATGCTTGATGGGTACTTAGTAACAACACAAGTGCCTGTTACCTAAGTCACTGAAAATAAGAACATTTTATTCATTGATTTATTCACTCAAAATATTTACTGTGCACCATTAATATTGTGTAACTGTTAATAGAACAAGATAGGGTGGAGGAGAACAGTTAAAAGCTATTGCAATAATCCAGGTGAAAGATGATGGTGGCTTTAACAAGGATACTAACAGTGGAAATAATAAGTCGTCAGATACTAGGAATATTTTCAATCTAGAACAAACAGAGTTCCCTGACAGTTGAAATGCGGGGTTTTAAAAAAAGAAAAGATTTAGTAAGACTCCAAGATTTTGGCATGACCAACTGGAAGGATGAAAGTATAGTACACTGAGGGGGATGAGAATGTGGATGAAGCAGGCTTGATGGGAAGGAATGTTTGCCATTTCTATTGGATTTCCAAGTGGCATGGATGTATGGTCCAGAGTTCAAGAAAAAACTGTTGAAACACCAAATATGCTGCTTACCATGTCTGCCACTAAAAACAGCTTATTTTTCTTTGAAATTTTTATTTGAGTTATTTTCTTGTTGAGACAACTCAGTTCCACATTGCCAAAAGCTGTCTTTTGACTCAGAACTATATAAAGAAACCAAAAAAAATTTTTTAATGGTAAGATATATAATTTTCCAAACATTTAACTTCAGCACAAATACATAAGTGGGTGTGCATCTGTGTATCTGTGCTTTAATAAACTACAGTACTAATATGATTTTGGCACTGATTTGCAAATTTTCTCATTTGGGAAATGGTGAAACATTAGCCAGTGATAACTAAGGAAAATGTCTCCATCACCTTCCTTCTGTCTCTATGTTGCCTTTCCACTGACCTCTGATGTGACCCATGACATTCTGTACTGAAATAGATATTGCCTTACATTATGAATTTTAATACCAGTTATGGGGATGTTTAGTCTCTCTGTAATCACTCAAGTGTCAGGATTGGAATAAAGAGTCCTCACCAATTGTTTTTCTGGCTTTGGTTATTTCTGTTCTTTACTACTGGTCCTTTAATTGATAGTTTTCCCAGCAATTCCCTCCCCCCACTCACCCCATACATTCCCTACAATTGTCTCCCAGCTTTGAGTGCTCTCTCATGTTCTCTCTAAGTCTCAGCTGTCTCTGAATTGTGCTGCAACATTTTAGAGGTAGTCTAGTTTTATGTTGTTGTCACTGTTGTTTTTTTAAATGGAAACAGTGTAGCTTCAACATGGCTAAATAAAAACTGGAATAGTACTTCCTAGTAAAATTCTACTTGATCATATTATATCCTATTTTATAGATTAAAACAATGATATTGTGAGATTATCTCAAATATAGGGTATGATTTTAAACTTTGCACATTCAGAATTGTGATCATCAGTTTACCTAGATGCCAGAGTCATGTTATCAGGGTAAGTAAATTTAGAATACCAATTTCTTGTTTTATATGATAAATATAAATACCAAAAGGGTGAAACTACTGTGTCCACTGACTTTTTTTAACTGTAGAAAATTTATATAGAAACCAAATTTCTACCAGAATAATATCACTTAGATTAGGTAATTGAATGGTTTTAATAGCTTAAAGTACCAAATTACCTACCTGAGAAAAAAATTAGAATTAGGGAACACATCCACTAAATTGTACTTGGGATCCACTGACAAATTTTTAATATTTTACTCTTCTTTTTCCAGGACCCATAGAGATCATCGCTCATCTTGCTGTATTTGTTACTCCAGATAAGTAAGAGCACTCTTTCTTTAAATTAGTTATTTTGAATTCATTCAATGTATTTCTTAATGTCTTACTTTTTATCAGGCACTGTGCCAAGAATGAGAGGTATGGAAATGAAAAAAAGAAAAGAAAAGAAAAGAAAAGAATCGCAGCTATGAAGTACACACAATCTAGAAGAGTGGGGAGATTTATTAAATAGTTTTATTTCATTGTTTTGCCTGTATTTACAGAATTATTCACTAAGATCAGCAATATTAATGAGATATCCATAACGATATTCTTAGAATATTTCACAGAGGTAGTAACATTGCACTGAATACTGAAACAGGAGCAAAAATGCATCAAATAGAAAAGTGGTAAAAAAAGGCATTCCTAGTGAAGAGGAAGGCAAGTTCACATACTAAACAGCTTCAAGTAATTTGTTTCCACTAGAATAGAGTGCCAAAAGAAGAAAGGAATAGAGGCAGGGGATTTCGTCATTCAGCATTAAGAAGTTATGACACACGAGATACTTGGAAGGTCTTTCTTAATCCAATAAAAATCAATTGCAACAAATGTTTTAAAAGGAGGACTGGGCTCACAGAAGACAGTGAATCTCAAAGGTATAAAACAATCAGTAAACTTAGAATAGTGAATTGAAACTTGAAAATTAAAAACTGTCTACAAGTAAACACAAAAGCTAAGCTTGCCCTGATACCAGTTCTGGGTTCTGGACTATAGAATAAACCCAAAGCCTGCACAAATATAGAAGAACTGAGCATGACAACCCTGAATGAAGCAGAGTCGGTTGAAAGTAATGGACATTACAAGATGGTAGTCCCATTAGGGTCCCAGAAGAAAAAGGAAGCTAATACAAATCCTCTGTAGAGACTATGAATACTAATCAAGGACTTTGGGATCCCGACAGAATCAGTCCAATCACACAAGGAAATAAACCACTATAAGTGAAAGTTAGGAGAGTGTCCTCTCAAGAAATTCAGATACTGGAATTACTAAATAATATCTTAAGAGAATTATTTTGAAATATTTAAAGAAATATATGATGAAATTTAAAATCAGCAATAAATAAGAGACTATCAAAATTGATTAGAAAGATTTGATATAGGACCAAAAATTCTTCAAAATAAAATATATAATACTTTAATAAATAGATGATATATAGCTAAAAAAGGAATTTGTGAAATGGAAAAAATCTGAAGAAATTATTCAAAATGAGTCACTGAGAGTCAAAAGGATAGATAATATCAAAGAGCATTTAAGAGAAATGGAAGATGAAATGAGAAAATTTAACATATGGTTGAGAGACTGGGAGCCTCCCTACACAGCCCAGCAGCCCAGAACTGCCCTGGGGGGACGGCACTCACCTGTGACATAGCACAGTCATCCCTCAACAGAGGACCCAGGGTGCACGGCCTGGAAGAGGGGCCCACTTGCAAGACTCAGGAGTCATACGCCAATACCAAGGATTTGTGGGTCAGTGGCAGAGACAAACTGTGGCAGGACTGAACTGAAGGATTAGACTATTGCAGCAGCTTTAAAACTCTAGGATCACCAGGGAGATTTGATTGTTAGAGTCACCCCCCCCCCCGACTGCCCAGAAACACACCCCATATACAGGGCAGGCAACACCAACTACACACGCAAGCTTGGTACACCAATTGGACCCCACAAGACTCACTCCCCCACTCACCAAAAAGGCTAAGCAGGGGAGAACTGGCTTGTGGAGAACAGGTGGCTCGTGGACGCCACCTGCTGGTTAGTTAGAGAAAGTGTGCTCCACGAAGCTGTAGATCTGATAAATTAGAGATAAGGACTTCAATTGGTCTACAAATCCTAAAAGAACCCTATCAAGTTCAGCAAATGCCACGAGGCCAAAAACAACAGAAAATTATAAAGCATATGAAAAAACCAGACGATATGGATAACCCAAGCCCAAGCACCCAAATCAAAAGATCAGAAGACACACAGCACCTAGAGCAGCTACTCAAAGAACTAAAGATGAACAATGAGACCATAGTACGGGAGACAAAGGAAATCAAGAAGACCCTAGAAGAGCATAAAGAAGACATTGCAAGACTAAATAAAAAAATGGATGATCTTATGGAAATTAAAGAAACTGTTCACCAAATTAAAAAGATTCTGGACACTAATAGTACAAGACTAGAGGAAGTTGAACAATGAATCAGTGACCTGGAAGATGACAGAATGGAAAATGAAAGCATAAAAGAAAGAATGGGGAAAAAAATTGAAAAAATTGAAATGGACCTCAGGGATATGATAGATAATATGAAACGTCCAAATATAAGACTCATTGGTGTCCCAGAAGGGGAAGAAAAGGGTAAAGGTCTAGGAAGAGTATTCAAAGAAATTGTTGGGGAAAACTTCCCAAATCTTCTAAACAACATAAATACACAAATCATAAATGCTCAGCGAACCCCAAATAGAATAAATCCAAATAAACCCACTCCGAGACATATACTGATCACACTGTCAAACACAGAAGAGAAGGAGCAAGATCTGAAAGCAGCAAGAGAAAAGCAATTCACCACATACAAAGGAAACAGCATAAGACTAAGTAGTGACTACTCAGCAGCCACCATGGAGGCAAGAAGGCAGTGGCATGATATATTTAAAACTCTGAGTGAGAAAAATTTCCAGCCAAGAATACTTTATCCAGCAAAGCTCTCCTTCAAATTTGAGGGAGAGCTTAAATTTTTCACAGACAAACAAATGCTGAGAGAATTTGCTAACAAGAGACCTGCCCTACTGGAGATACTCAAGGGAGCCCTACAGACAGAGAAACAAAGAAAGGACAGAGAGACTTGGAGAAAGGTTCAGTACTAAAGAGATTCGGTATGGGTACAATAAAGGATATTAATAGACAGAGGGGAAAAATATGACAAACATAAACCAAAGGATAAGATGGCCGATTCAAGAAATGCCTTCACGGTTATAACGTTGAATGTAAATGGATTAAACTCCCCAATTAAAAGATATAGATTCGCAGAATGGATCAAAAAAAATGAACCATCAATATGTTGCATACAAGAGACTCATCTTAGACACAGGGACACAAAGAAACTGAAAGTGAAAGGATGGAAAAAAATATTTCATGCAAGCTACAGCCAAAAGAAAGCAGGTGTAGCAATATTAATCTCAGATAAAATAGACTTCAAATGCAGGGATGTTTTGAGAGACAAAGAAGGCCACTACGTACTAATAAAAGGGGCAATTCAGCAAGAAGAAATAACAATCGTAAATGTCTATGCACCCAATCAAGGTACCACAAAATACATGAGAGAAACACTGGCAAAACTAAAGGAAGCAATTGATGTTTCCACAATAATTGTGGGAGACTTCAACACATCACTCTCTCCTATAGATAGATCAACCAGACAGGTGACCAATAAGGAAATTGAAAACCTAAACAATCTGATAAATGAATAAGATTTAACAGACATATACAGGACATTACATCCCAAATCACCAGGATACACATACTTTTCTAGTGCTCATGGAACTTTCTCCAGAAGAGATCATATGCTGGGACATAAAACAAGCCTCAATAAATTTAAAAAGAATGAAATTCTTCAAAGCACATTCTCTGACCACAATGGAATACAATTAGAAGTCAATAACCATCAGAGACTTAGAAAATTCACAAATACCTGGAGGTTAAACAACACACTCCTAAACAATCAGTGGGTTAAAGAAGAAATAGCAAGAGAAATTGCTAAATATATAGAGATGAATGAAAATGAGAACACAACATACCAAAACCTATGGGATGCAGCAAAAGCAGTGCTAAGGGGGAAATTTATAGCACTAAAAGCATATATTAAAAAGGAAGAAAGAGCCAAAATCCAAGAACTAATGGATCAACTGAAGAAGCTAGAAAATGAACAGCAAACCAATCCTAAACCAAGTAGAAGAAAAGAAATAACAAGGATTAAAGCAGAAATAAATAACATAGAGAACAAAAAAACAATAGAGAGGATAAATATCACCAAAAGTTGGTTCTTTGAGAAGATCAACAAGATTGACAAGCCCCTAGCTAGACTGACAAAATCAAAAAGAGAGAAGACCCATATAAACAAAATAATGAATGAAAAAGGTGACATAACTGCAGATCCTGAAGAAATTAAAAAAATTATAAGAGGATACTATGAACAACTGTATGGCAACAAACTGGATAATGTAGAGGAAATGGACAATTTCCTGGAAACATATGAACAACCTAGACTGACCAGAGAAGAAATAGAAGACCTCAACCAACCCATCACAAGCAAAGAGATCAAATCAGTCATCAAAAATCTTCCCACAAATAAATGCCCAGGGCCAGATGGCTTCACAGGGGAATTCTACCAAACTTTCCAGAAAGAACTGACACCAATCTTACTCAAACTCTTTCAAAACATTGAAGAAAATGGAACACTACCTAACTCATTTTATGAAGCTAACATCAATCTAATACCAAAACCAGGCAAAGATGCTACAAAAAAGGAAAACTACCAGCCAATCTCCCTAATGAATATAGATGCAAAAATCCTCAACAAAATACTTGCAAATCGAATCCAAAGACACACTAAAAAAATCATACACCATGACCAAGTGGGGTTTATTCCAGGCATGCAAGGATGGTTCAACATAAGAAAAACAATCAATATATTACAACACATTAACAAGTCAAAAGGGAAAAATCAACTGATCATCTCAATAGATGCTGAAAAAGCATTTGACAAAATCCAACATCCGTTTTTGATAAAAACACTTCAAAAGGTAGGAATTGAAGGAAACTTCCTCAACATGATAAAGAGCATATATGAAAAACCCACAGCCAGCATAGTACTCAATGGTGAGAGTCTGAAAGCCTTCCCTCTAAGATCAGGAACAAGACAAGGATGCCCGCTGTCACCACTGTTATTCAACATTGTGCTGGAAGTGCTAGCCAGGGCAATCCGGCAAGACAAAGAAATAAAAGGCATCCAAATTGGAAAAGAAGAAGTAAAACTGTCACTGTTTGCAGATGATATGATCTTATATCTAGAAAACCCTGAGAAATCGATGATACAGCTACTAGAGCTAATAAACAAATTTAGCAAAGTAGCAGGATACAAGGTTAATGCACATAAGTCAGTAATGTTTCTATATGCTAGAAATGAACAAACTGAAGAGACACTCAAGAAAAAGATACCATTTTCAATAGTAACTAAAAAAATCAAGTACCTAGGAATAAACTTAACCAAAGATGTAAAAGACCTATACAAAGAAAACTACATAACTCTACTAAAAGAAATAGAAGGGGACCTTAAAAGATGGAAAAATATTCCATGTTCATGGATAGGAAGACTAAATGTCATTAAGATGTCAATTCTACCCAAACTCATCTACAGATTCAATGCAATCCCAATCAAAATTCCAACAACCTACTTTGCAGACTTGGAAAAGCTAGTTATCAAATTTATTTGGAAAGGGAAGTTGCCTCGAATTGCTAAAGACACTCTAAAAAAGAAAAAACGAAGTGGGAGGACTTACACTCCCTGACTTTGAAGCTTATTATAAAGCCACAGTTGCCAAAACAGCATGGTACTGGCACAAAGATAGACATATAGATCAATGGAATTGAATTGAGAATTAGGAGTTAGACCCTCAGATCTATGGCCGACTGATCTTTGATAAGGCCCCCAAAGTCACTGAACTGAGTCATAATGGTCTTTTCAACAAATGGGGCTGGGAGAGTTGGATATCCATATCCAAAAGAATGAAAGAGGACCCCTACCTCACCCCCTACACAAAAATTAACTCAAAATGGACCAAAGATCTCAATATAAAAGAAAGTACCATAAAACTCCTAGAAGATAATGTAGGAAAACATCTTCAAGACCTTGTATTAGGCGGCCACTTCCTAGACTTTACACCCAAAGCACAAGCAACAAAAGAGAAAATAGATAAATGGGAACTCCTCAAGCTTAGAAGTTTCTGCACCTCAAAGGAATTTCTCAAAAAGGTAAAGAGGCAGCCAACTCAATGGGAAAAAATTTTTGGAAACCATGTATCTGACAAAAGACTGATATCTTGCATATACAAAGCAATCCTACAACTCAATGACAATAGTACAGTCGGCCCAATTATAAAATGGGCAAAAGATATGAAAAGACACTTCTCTGAAGAAGAAATACAAATAGCCAAGAAACACATGAAAAAATGTTCAGCTTCACTAGCTATTAGAGAGATGCAAATTAAGACCACAATGAGATACCATCTAACACCGGTTAGAATGGCTGCCATTAAACAAACAGGAAACTACAAATGCTGGAGGGGATGTGGAGAAATTGGAACTCTTATTCATTGTTGGTGGGACTGTATAATGTTTCAGCCACTTGGAAGTCAGTATGGCAGTTCCTTAGAAAACTAGATATAGCGTTACCATTCGATCCAGCGATTGCACTTCTCGGTATATACCCGGAAGATCGGAAAGCAGTGACACGAACAGATATCTGCACGCCAATGTTCATAGCAGCATTATTCACAATTGCCAAGAGATGGAAACAACCCAAATGTCCTTCAACAGATGAGTGGATAAATAAAATGTGGTATATACACATGAGGGAATACTACGCGGCAGTAAGAAGGAACAATCTCGTGAAACATATGACAACATGGATGAACCTTGAAGACATAATGCTGAGCGAAATAAGCCAGGCACAAAAAGAGAAATATTATATGCTACCACTAATGTGAACTTTGAAAAATGTAAAACAAATGGTTTATAATGTAGAATGTAGGGGAACTAGCAATAGAGAGCAATTAAGGAAGGCGGAACAATAATCCAAGAAGAACAGATAAGCTATTTAACGTTCTGGGGATGCCCAGGAATGACTATGGTCTGTTAATTTCTGATGGATATAGTAGGAGCAAGTTCACAGAAATGTTGCTATATTAGGTAACTTTCTTGGGGTAAAGTAGGAATATGTTGGAAATCAAGCAGTTATCTCAGGTTAGTTGTCTTTTTCTTACTCCCTTGTTATGGTCTCTTTGAAATGTTCTTTTATTGTATGTTTGTTTTCTTTTTAACTTTTTTTTCATACAGTTGATTTAAAAAAGAAGGGAAAGTTAAAAAAAAAAAAAGAAAAACAAGGAAAAAAAGATGTAGTGCCCCCTTGAGGAGCCTGTAGAGAATGCAGGGGTATTCGCCTACCCCACCTCGATGGTTGCTAACATGACCACAGACATAGGGGACTGGTGGTTGGATGGGTTGAGCCCTCTACCATAAGTTTTACCCTTGGGAAGACGGTTGCTGCAAAGGAGAGGCTAGGCCTCCCTATGGTTGTGCCTAAGAGCCTCCTCCCGAATGCCTCTTTGTTGCTCAGATGTGGCCCTGTCTCTCTAGCTAAGCCAACTTGAAAGGTGAAATCACTGCCCCCCCCCACTACATGGGATCATACACCCAGGGGACTGAATCTCCCTGGCAACGTGGAATATGACTCCCGGGGAGGAATGTAGACCTGGCATCGTGGGACGGAGAACATCTTCTTGACCAAAATGGGGATGTGAAAGGAAATGAAATAAGCTTCAGTGGCAGAGAGATTCCAGAAGGAGCCGAGAGGTCACTCTGGTGGGCACTCTTACGCACACTTTAGACAACCCTTTTTAGGTTCTAAAGAATTGGGGTAGCTGGTGGTGGATACCTGAAACTATCAAACTGCAACCCAGAACCCATGAATCTCGAAGACAGTTGTATAAAAATGTAGCTTATGAGGGGTGACAATGGGATTGGGAAAGCCATAAGGACCACACTCCACTTTGTCTAGTTTATGGATGGATGAGTAGAAAAATAGGGGAAGGAAACAAACAGACAAAGGTACCCAGTGTTCTTTTTTACTTCAATTGCTCTTTTTCCCTCTAATTATTATTCTTGTTATTTTTGTGTGTGTGCTAATGAAGGTGTCAGGGATTGATTTAGCTGATGAATGTACAACTATGTAATGGTACTGTAAACAATCGAAAGTACGATTTGTTTTGTATGACTGCATGGTATGTGAATATATCTCAATAAAATGAAGATTTAAAAAAAAAAAAAAAAAAGATCTTGTGATAGGAGACAGTTTCCTAGACCTTACACCCAAAGCACGAGTAATCAAAGAAGAAATAGATAAATGGGATCTCCTCAAAATTAAACACTTTTGTACATCAAAGGACTTTTTAAAAAAACAAAAAAAAACAAAAAAAAAACATATGGTTGATCAGAATAACAGAATAAAAGAACAGAGGGATTGGAGAATTTATAATGCTCACGTGGTATTGGAGAATTTTTGAGAACTGATAGAAACCATGAATTGAAATGTATAAAAATTCATACACAATACCAAGAGGCATTGAACATATAAACTATCAAAATGGAATTGATTTCTGGCCTTGACTTAGTAACAAGAAACAAACATAGCCGCTGGCCCTGCACACTCCATTATAGAAAACTACAAACTAGACAAAATATAGGAAAAATCTATATATTTTTTGGAGTTATATTGGAACATGTCAGAGAGGAATCCCAAGTAAAGTACAGCTGCCTTGATGAATCTATATATATATATATATGGGCTTGGTAAGTCTGGTGTAACAGGTTAGAACTCAAAAAAGGAAGCCACAGAACAAAAACAATGCCCTAGAAATATTCAAAGAGAACTTCTGATATTTTTACTGAATTCTAAGTCATTCAAGTATGGAGTGAAATTCCACAAGACTAAGCAAAGAATACCTGAAAAATCATAAGCAACCAATTCCACGAGCTGTCACAGGTCTGGGAGATACTCAAGTTCTAACCAAAGTTGAAATTCCTTAGCCAAAGCATTCAGTAGAAACCCCAGAAGGGGCATACCTTAGAATAAGTGATAAACTATCACTTGGCTATTCTAAACCTACCATAACCAATCTTAAAAATTCAACTCAAAAGATTTTAGCTAATCTGCAAGTTACTTTACTACTTACCATTTAATCAGCCAGAACAAAAATCCAGTTATTCAACATTGTAAAAGCATTCACTATGTTCCACCTCCAATGAAAAATAACCAGATATGCCATTAAAAAGGAAGATATGGCCCACAATTAGGAGGAAAATCAGAAAAAAAATGCTGTCAGAAATGACAGAGATGATGGAATTAGCTGACTGGGACCTTAAAACATCATTATAAATATGTTTTTCATAAGTTTAAGGATTTAAACAAAAATATGTACAAAAGAGACACATTAAAGATATGGAAAATAATTTTTAAAAAAAGAACTTCTAGAGATGAAAATTCAAACCTCTGAAATGAAAAACTCACTGGATAGGATTAATGGGAGCCTAGACAGTAAAGAAGAGATCAATAACCTTGGAGACATAGGAACAGAAATTATCAAATTGAATGACAGAGAAAAAATAGACTGAAACAAAATGAAGAGGTCTTCAGTGATCTATAGGACACAGTTAAGAGACCTAGAATATGTGTAACTGGGGTTGCAGAAATGTATGAGGTGAGAAGGGGATGAGAGACAAAAAAAACTATTTTAAGAAATAATATAAAACTGTTCCATCAAATGAATCCCATAATCCCACAGATTCAATGTAAACAAAACCCATGCAGGATGAATACACACAAAAAAGCACTGTAAGACACACTGTGGTCAAATTATGAAATACCACTGATAAAGAGAGAAAGTAAAAGTTCTGGAGGAGAAAAGGACATTTTACCTACAGTGAGGCAAAGATAAGAATGATCATAGTTATCTCATTATCAAGTGTTAAAACCAGATGAATATGGAAAAATATCTTTGAAGTACAGAAAGAAACAATTTTTTTTATACAGAGAAAATATCTTTTAAGATAAAGGCAAAAGATAAAAACAACATCTTTGTCAAACAAAAATTGAAAGACTTGTCAGTATAAGAAATGTTACAGAAAAATCTTCATGCAAGAGTAAAATGATAACATATGAGGAAAAAAGGAACAAAGAACAAATGGAATAAATAGAAAACAAACATCAAGATGGTTGCTTTAAACCTAAACAAATTGATAATTAACATAACATTAAAGGTAAATGGTCTTACAACTCCAATTAAAAGACAGATGTTGTCAGACAGGATACAAAAACAAGACAGAACAATATGTTATCTAAAGAAACCTAACAAGTACGAAAACTTCAAGAGGCTAAAATCAAGTTGATGGAAAATATAGAATATATAACCACTAATTCCAAGTAAGCTGGAGTTTTGACTCCAGCTGGATATTGAAATCAAACAAAGTAGACTTCAAGACAAGAAAATCTACTAGGGTAAAAGAGAACTATTTCAATATGATGAAGGTGTTAGTTAATCAAGAGGACATAAAATCTCAAAAGTGTATGGACTCAGTAAAAGAGCTTTAAATTGCCTGAAGCAAAAATTCACAGAACTAAAAGTAAAAGTAGATGAATTCACAATTAAACTAAAGATCTCAGTACTCCTCTCAGTGACTGACAGAACAAGAAGAAAGAAAATTAGCAAGGGTATAGAGGACTTGAAGAACATGATCACACAACTGGAATTCATCAACTTTTATAGACTGTTCAACCCAACAACAGAATATGCATTCTCTTTGAGTACACGTGGAAGGTTCACCAGAACAGAATATATGCTTAACTTTAAATAAGTTTCAATAAATTTAAAAGTATTGAAATCATAAAGAATGTTTTCTAAACATATGGAACTAAATTAAAAGTCAGTATCCAAAAGATATCTAGAAAATCTCCAAATATTTGGAAAATAAAATACATACTTCTAAATAACCAATGAATCAAATAAGACATCACAGGGGACTTTAGAAAATATTTTCAATGCATTAAAATGAACACATGATATATCAAAATTTGCGAGATGCAAATAGTGTTGAATATTTATATTAGAGTAGAAGAAAGGTCCAGAATAATGATCAAAGCTTAAATGTTAAGAAGCTGGAAGCAAAAATTAAAGTACCTAAGATTAGTAAAAGAAAGAAATAATAAAAAGTAGAAATCAATGATATAGAAAAAATGAAAAATAGAGAAAATAAGTGAAACCAAAAGCTGGTCTTTTAAAAAATGTTTAATAAAGATTAATGGCTCTCAAGCTATATTGCTTGTGAAAAAGAAACAAATTGCCAATGTAAAGAATGAAAACAAATATATCCTTAAAGATTCTACAAACATCAAAGTATAAAAATGGAATATTATACATTACTTTATGCCCATATTTAACAACTTCGATAAAATTTACAGGTTTCTGGAAAGACAGGTTATCAAAACTAATTAAAAAAGAAATAGAACAACTGAACATGCATTATTTAATAAGAATATAAATTCATAGTAAAACCCTTCCAATAAAGAAAACTCTATGCCCAGAGGCCTTAACTGGTGAATTTTATAAAAAAAAAATTAAGAAAGAGGAGGAGGGAACACCTACCATTTATTTAAGAATAAGAAGGACATCCTCACCTAATACAGATCATTTCTACAAAAACCTGCACCTAATATATTTACTGGTGAATGACTGAATTATTTTGAATTCTTTCCACCTTCCACCAGGAACAGGTAAAGAAATCCAGTCTTTCTACTTCAACATAATATTTTATTGGCAGTTTTTGCCAAAAGAACAAAGGGAAAAAAACCCTAAAAAATCTAAAAAGGAAAAAATAAATTGTGATTAAATAAATAATAATTAATAATAAAAATTATCCTGTCTATAAATGCAAGCACTAAGATTGTATATATAGAAAATCCTAAGGAATTAAAAATACTAGAACTGATAAGTGAGCTTAATAATGTTGCAGGATGCAAAGTAAACATACCAATATCAGGCTTATAGCATAATACTCTCGCAATAAATAATTGGAATTTGAAATTTAAAGTACCATTTAAAATAGTACCAAAAACATGAAATACATAGGAATAAATTAACAAAACTTGTTCAAAATCTATGCATTAAAAAATACAGAATATTGTTTTGCTGAGAGAAAGCTGAAGAAAACCAAATGAATGGAGAAAGATACTATATTTTTGGATTGGAAGACAATGTTTGGGATGATGGAGATGTTCTATATCTTTATTGTGATGGTGGTGGTTGCATATGTGTAAGTACTTATCAAAATTTATCAAATTTTACACTTAAAATTTGTTCATCTTATTTTATGGAAATTATACCTCAATAAAGTTGATTTAAAAAGATGAATCAAGAAGAAATAATAACCTGGATTTTTTTATAACAAATTTATTTAATCAGTACATTAAAATCAATTTCTCATGAAGCAACTACCAGGTGAGAACTGCCAAGCAGTTAAGATTGTTTCAAACCTAGGAAAATTTCTCCAAAGAATAGAAATAGAAGGGATACTACCCAATTAATTTCATAAGGTAGCCTATCATGAAAACACAACCAGGCAAAGAGAGTTAAATATATATATATATACAGAGAGAGAGAGAGAGAATTATAGACCATTTCCCCCATGAACACAGATGCAAAAATTCTAAACAAGTATATTAGCAAACAAAAAACCAGCAATGCAACACTAATAAAAATATTTCCTGACTAAATTGGGACTATTCTGGAGATGCAATGTTGGTTCAAAATTAGAAATAGCAAGACATGATTTAATAGACAAAATGAAAAAGCCTTATGGTCATTTCAACGGACACAGAAAAGGCATAAAATAGAATTCAACAAGCACTCGAAATAAAAATATTTTTATCAAACTATAATATAAAAAATTCTGTTAAAATACATACCAAATATTACACTTAACTAAGAAATATTAACAGCATTCCCTTTAAAAGCAGCAATAAGACAAGGATTCCTATTAGGAGTATTTCTATTCAGCATTTTCTTAGTGAACCTAGGAAATCTAACCAAAGAAATTAACAATGAAATACATATGTACACACACACACACACACACACACACATATATGAAAGAAGAAAAAAGCTGTCATCTTTTCACAGTTGATATGTGTCTAGATATAGAATTAAATTATAAAATGGTATTGCATGTTCATACTTTCAGTTGTAAAAAAATAGACAAATTTACCAAAGCTCAGAATAGAGATCCTAGAAACAGATACTGAGGTGGCATTCTAAATGTAGAGGCAGCTGATATATTATTCAATAAATGGTGCTGGAATTTAAAACAATGAAATCACATACCTTTCTCACCACATACACAAAAATCAATTTCAGAAAACTGGAGCATTAATTTTTAAAAGCAAAATTTTAAAAGTTTTATAGCAAATATGGGAGGATAACTTTGTCAATTTTTATAGAGGAAATAGTGAGGATTGACTCTTAAGAAAAAAATTGATAAAATAGACCCTAATAAACTAAGAAATTCTGTGGACATGACAGACTAATGAACACAAAAACATACTCAACCTCATTAGTGATGAAGAAAATAAGAACCAACACCACAGAGCAATTCCACTTGATACTCACAAGATTAGAAAAGCTAAAGATTGCTAATACTGCATGTTGCTGTGGATGTGGAAAAACAGGAATTCTTACACTGCTACAGAACTGCTGTGGGGGAAATACAGGGTCATTTTGAAAATTTAGACTGGCAAAAGGGTATGATCAAAATCTTCCACTTTTATACTCCCTGAAGAAATACTTTCTTATACATGTGAATCAGAAGAGTTGTACAAAAATATTCATAGTGGCCTTGCTTTTATTAGCAAGCCAAAAGTCCATGAACAAAGGTTTGCATAAATAAATAGTAGTATGTGGACATTTGCAATATCATAAAATTCTAAAAATGGATGAGCTACAAGCTACACACAAGTACAAGGAGAACCTTAGAAACAATATTGACAGAAAAAGCAAGTCACAAAATACTCCGTGCAATAAATTACTTTTATTACACTTAAACATACACAAAACTAACTATAGATTGTGTTTACTATATGTTCTAGTTTGCTAATGCTGCAGAATGCAAAACACCAGAGATGGACTGGCTTTTATAAAACGGGGGTTTATTTCACTACACAGTTACAGTCTTAAGGCCACAAAATGTCCAAGGTAACACATCAGCAATTGGGTACCTTCACTGGAGGATGGCAAATGGCATCTGGAAAACCTCTGTTAGCTGGGAAGGCATGTGGCTGGCGTCTGCTCCAAAGTTCTGGTTTCAAAATGGCTTTCTCCCAGGACATTCCTCTCTAGCAAGCTTGCTCTTCTTCAAAAGGTCACTCACAGCTGCACTCCGTTCAGTCTCTTTGAGTCAGCATGTTTTATATGGCTCCACTGATCAAGGCCCACCCTGAATGGGTGGGGTCACACCTCCATGGGAGTATCCCACCAAAGTCACCACCCACAGCTGGGTGGGGCACATTCCAAGCAAATCTACCCAGCACCAAAACGTCTGTCCCACAAGACCACAAAGATAATGGCATTTGGGGGACACAATACATTCAAACCGGCACATTCCACCCCCTGGACCCCAAAATTACATTATCTTTCCAAATACAAAATACATTCATTTCATCAGAATATCACAAAAACTTAAACCATTTCAGTAACAAAAGTTAAGTACAAAATCCCATCAAAATCAAATATAGGCGTGCTCAGTCCTAAGGCATACTTTTCCTTTAGCTTGGATCTGTGGACTTAGAACAATTTATATGCTTCCAATACACAAAGGAGGGACATTCATAGGATAAACATTCCCATTGCCATAAGGAGAAACAGTAAGGAAAACAGGGTTAACAGGACCAAAACAGTTCTTAAAACCTGCAGGACAAACTCAATTAGATTTCAAAGTCTGAGAGTCATTAACAGAATAACGTTGCATCCTTGGGGCTTGAGAGAGCAGGAGCCTAACCCTTCCTAAGGGCCTTTTCGGCAGCCCTTTCCTCTCCAAACGCTTAGGTGAGTGCTCCAACATACCCACACATTGGGGAGACCACCTTCTCGGCCCCACGCTCCTCAAACATCGGGGCTGCTCCCGGATTCCCTTCCATCTCCGGGGCACACGCTCAACCCCTTCAGAACAGTGGGGTGGCAGCCAGGCTCTCCCCAATTCCCTGGGAATGTGCTCCACCCTCTTTGGGACCTTGGGTGGCAAAACTCTTCCAGAGCATCGAGGTGGAATGCCCACCCTCGACCTCTGGGGCAAACTCACCCTTTCCATGTGTGTGGGCTGTTCCACTCTCCCAGCCCAAGGCCTCTTGACACCAGACCTCAATCTCCATGGCTCTGTCTTTGAAGAAATTTTTCCTGCAATTTGTTCCTTGTCTGTCTCCTCCAGTCCAGACTGGCAGCGGCTCTGTCTATAAAGTTCTCGCAAAAATTCTGTCGGCTTTGCATGAAGCACACAGGGGTCAAAGCCATCAGACAATAGGACTTTCCACAAATCCTTTCTGGATAATTCCATCTCCAATCTTGGCTTGTACTGAAATGGTGGCTGGGTTCCATGTTTGGTTACATCCTCACATTGGGCTGTAGCTTCTGGGATTCCACCCCCTGGAAGCTCATAATTTTCCAAGCCATCAGCTTCTGGTTTCTTTGAACCCAAGAGTTCAGTTCTAAGTTTCTCTCTCTCTGCTCGCATTTTACTATAAGCTGCAAGGAGAAGCCGGGATACATCCTCCACACGTAGTCTGGAGATCTCCTCAGCTAAGTATTCCAGGTTGTTGCTTCCAGATTCTTCCTTCCATCTGACACCAGGACTCAATTTTGCCAAATTCTGTGCCACTTTAAAACAAGGATCACCTTTCTTCCAGTTTGCAACAACACATTCATCATTTCTGCTCAAGTCCTCATCAGAAGTATCTTTAGAGTCCATATTTCCACAAACAGTCTCTTTAAAGCAGTTTTGGCCTTTTCTATCAAGCTCCTCACAATTCTTCCCGAATCTTCCCCTTATCCACTTAAAAAGCCATTCCAACATGTTTGGTATTTGCAGACTCAGCAGCAAAAGCACCCCACTCTCGGTACCAAAATCTGTTCTAGTTTGCTAATGCTGCAGAATGCAAAACACCAGAGATGGACTGGCTTTTATAAAACGGGGGTTTATTTCACTACACAGTTACAGTCTTAAGGCCACAAAATGTCCAAGGTAACACATCAGCAATCGGGTACCTTCACTGGAGGATGGCAAATGGCATCTGGAAAACCTCTGTTAGCTGGGAAGGCACGTGGCTGGCATCTGCTCCAAAGTTCTGGTTTCAAAATGGCTTTCTCCCAAGACATTCCTCTCTAGCAAGCTTGCTCTTCTTCAAAACATCACTCACAGCTGCACTCCGTTCAGTCTCTTTGAGTCAGCATGTTTTATATGGCTCCACTGATCAAGGCCCACCCTGAATGGGTGGGGTCACACCTCCATGGGAGTATCCCACCAAAGTCACCACCCACAGCTGGGTGGGGCACATTCCAAGCAAATCTACCCAGCACCAAAACGTCTGTCCCACAAGACCACAAAGATAATGGCATTTGGGGGACACAATACATTCAAACCGGCACACTATATATTGTAAATACATATATATAGTAAAAGTTAATGAAAGACAAAATGTCATACTCCAGTGGGAAAAGCTGGATTGAGGAGTTTGAATTAAATGGGATTTTGGTTATGCTCTAGATTTTAATTTAGATGGTGGGTTCATATATGCTCATTTGGCAGAGACCAAAACATAAAAGTTATGATACATTAAGGATTTTGAATTTTACTCCATAGGCTATGTCTCCAAGTTGGGTATGGAAGATGACCTAGGGGTAAAAGGGTGTATAAATAATATATTAGAATTTACACTTATATTTATTGTATTTAAAAATGAGAAAGAAATTAAGGAGAAGTGAAAAACTCCCTGAACTCCTATGTGGAGAGAGAACTCAGCAACACATTCTCTAAATTGTTAAGGTTAACTGCTTCTTATGGAGTTTATTAGCTAAAATTTTTAAAGATATTCTCTGACTTTCTAACAATTTAACTTATTATACATTTTTTGAATATCTAGAGTGTCTCTGTTTATCAGCTCAATATTGAAACTCTACAAATATGCTCTACTTGGGGCTTCTTTCATCAAATGGAAATAGATATGCATGCTGCAGCACCATTTATTTCATATTTATTTTATATCTCTATATAGTTTGCACTAATCAATCACTCCTTTTTATGATCTTAGTATAATAAATGCTAAGTTTGAAGAAAGCAACTTTAGCTAGAAAACCTATACTCACAAAATTTCTCTACAATCACTTGGTTGTTTTCCTGGCCTTCCATGGTACTACTATTTTCCTTTTGTGAGAACTTTTTTCTTTCTTTCCTCACAGTCTCCCTGAGAGTGGAAAAAGTCACAATTATTAAAGAAACACTGATAAGTGAGTCTTAAATGTAGAATGAAGTATAAGCCAAAATAAGTGAAAAGTTACATTATTGCTGCCAGTGAAAATTATAGCCTAAAAGTACATTACTGCATGGCTAAATGAGAAAAACAGAGAGAAGAGAAAGGAATAAGAGGGGAAATGGTGCAAAGGATAGAGATGGCATGTGCCATGAAGAATAAAAACACGAGTTCTCAGTCACACCGAACTCCTGTAGTGACCTTGGCAAAGCTATTCAAATTCTTGTCTGAAACTATAAAATGCATTATTCTGATATGTGGAAGTAAGTTACTATGTGTGCAAAAGATTTTTAATTATTTTTAAGAATACCTGAAACATGTCCTTTGACAATTTGTGGATCATAGATAACCAGCCTGGAAATATTTAACAAAGAGAACATTGAAAAAGTTTGAGGTTTTTTGTTTTTTTTTAATATGCCCTTTTTCTCTTTTTGGTTCCTAATTGTTTTAGAATTCCTGGCACAATTAATTAGGAAAACATAAAATGCAAAAGGAATTCCTACCGGCATTTGGCAATGTATTATGTGTACAGGGTTGATGTTTTGTTAACATTCTGCAATACACTGTTTTCAATTTCCTCCATTCTTTTATATAATAAAGTTGTTGGTTATGCCTCCGGATACAGAGTAAATTAGGCAAATCTTAAAGCTCTGTTTTCCTAATGACTCTTCTTATAAAATATCCTAAAAGTCCATATAATTGGTTCCTTCAGGATTTTAAATAGAAGGGCAGTCACAAAATTTACGTGAGATGAAATGCTTGCCATAAGACTCAGAAATAGTGAAATTATACCGTACCTGTCTAGTCTTACTTAGGCTATTCATTCTACAATCTACAAGCCCAGGTTTGGCAAATTTTTGTTCCCTAGCTCTTTGCTGAGTCATTTTCATAATGATGCAGAAAAAGAGAATTTCTGCAACTCTGAAAGAGACTATTGTACCCATCTAAGAGATAATTGTAGATTTACGAATTATTCTTAAATTCCTATTTTCTGCTTTTCAGTCTCCATTAAACTTCATAATAGAATCTTATTCACATTTTATTGCACCTTAAAGTCAATTGAAATTCCACTTCAAAATGATTTATGTAAATTTCCTTGATCTTGACTCCAATTTTTGTTGTTCATTCATTAATATATATATAAATAGAAGTAAAACAAGAATATATTCTTCTAAAAGATTCAAACAGTGCATAATTTTACAGAGGAAAACAATAAATTCCCTCCTCACATATATTCAACTCCTTCTCCCTTCCCTGAAGTAACAGGTTGATGTATATTCTTCCAGTTCCCATTCTAGCTATGGGATAGATATAAACCAATATACAAAGTGTATGTGATATATGTATGTTACATATGGATTTATTTTAACCTAAAAAGATTCATTCCATACCCATAGTTCTAGGACTTTCTTCTTATTTAATATGTCTTGGAGATGTTTCCATATCAGTGCATGAGGCATTTTCTCATTCTCAGTAACAGCTTCACAGTATTCCATTATATTGAAGTAACATCATTTATGTAACCCTTACTCTTTGGATGGAAATTTGCATTCATTCATTTTCAAATTCTACCATTTATCATCTCTGTAAATGTGAGAAAGTCACTTAATGCCTTGTGTGTAAAATGAAGACCATACTGACCACCCCCACAGAATAGTGAGGGGCACCGTATCAGTGAGGATCTAATCAGAGTAGCAGAAACCACTCTTCATATAGCAAATGCTATATTTGACATAGGAAATTGGTTGCATGGTAGAGACAATGGTTGCAAAGTCAAAGGGAGGACAAGAAGCAACCTAGAGATGATGATAGCGGGAAGCCATTACCACCTCTAGGCTGAAGGGACAAGGGAGGAGCAGCCCAGAGACAGGTGTCACCAGGCAAACACTGGAGCCACAGACCAGAGCTAGAGCCATAGAATAGAAGCAGCTGCTGCTGGAGATGCAGTCCAGGGCAGAGAGGGAGGGAGAGAAATATTCTGGTCTCATTCTTCTACCTGCCCACCAGTCTCCTGTCAGTGCCTTGATTGGCCAAATGCAGGCTGAAGCCAGCTGACACAGCAGTCTGGAAATGCAGCCTACAGGGGCCATCCCCATCCCAGAAATACAGAGCAGAGCAGGGGAAATGCAGGGAATGGAACTGAGGGCACACAGACCCTGCACAAGCATAGGGCCTTTGCACATGGTATCTCCTTTGCCAGTAAGATTTTTCCTGTATCCTTAATCCCAGCTTAAGTGTCACTCCACTGAGAGGCCTGTCCTGCTCACCCTACCTAAAGCCACTTTTCCCCCACATTCTCCTCCTCAATATTCCTTATGTGAGCCCATTTTTGTTTCCTTCTTAGCACTTATAATTGATTTTAAATATGTGTTTTATCTATTTATTTATGTGGTAAGGTTATATTCATATCATGCATATTAGAGATATAGAATGCCATAAATTTTCTTTATTTGAATAACACATTTTTTTTTTTTTTTTTTGGTGAGGCTTAAACTTGCCAGTTGAAGGTAATGCAATCTTTTCCAGTTTAAAATTGTCCATTTTGTGTAAATATACAATCAATTCAAAATTCAAACTTACCGTCAGGGCTGCTATTCTCTTCTCTCGGTGGGTTTATCCTCTCCTTGTTCCCAAGAGGTGCAAGTGCAGAAGCAAACTCTTTATGTCACAGGGATCCCTGGTACTTGTGCTGCCTGCTGGGTCACCACTGGCCTTAGCTGAGAAGCCCCTTATTCTACCTGGTCATCTGCTGGTCTGTGTTGTTGGGGTCTACTCAGGTGTGACTGGTCTCATTTAGTTTGAGGGCCTGTGCCAACATCAACTGGTGATCACCAGAAAGTAAGCATTTGCTTCCAGTCTTGAATGTCCCACACTCTGGAGCCCTTATCCCAACTGCAGCCTCTTCTGCTCCACTTTGTCCTCTCAGCAATTCTATCTTCCTAGCCATAGTGGACAGTGATGGTCAGCTATTGAGCCAAGTTATTTTAACTTCTCCTATGTCATACTAATTCTCCAAGACCTGAAACATAGGAAAGCCTAAATCTTATCACCTCTCTCCTCTCTCCCTCCCTCTCTCTCTCTTTCTCTCTGTCTCTGTCTCTCTCTCTCACCTAGTTTTGCAAACTATCTTTCCCCTATTGACAACTTTATTTTTTTATTTTGAAACTCTACACAGAGAAACAAGAGAATGAAAAATGAAAAATACCTAATTGATAGTTTCAATGATTAGGTTTGCTGTGTTGGTTTGGTTTTTGTTTTGTCTTTTTTTTTTTTTTTTTTTTTTTTTTTTTTGCCACAGTGCATTCTTGTTAAGGATGCTCTTTGTCCCTGAATCAGTTACCTGACCTCTCATAGTCTTTGTGCCTTCCCTGTAGTGTCTTGAGATGATCTGGGCCACAGGTGTCATTTGTAGCAATCATTCCTGCTCTTTTTCAACTCCCATGAGATCCAGTCCATGGCTATAAGTCCATAGATACAAGATACCTTACATTTCTTGTCAAACACGCATGATCAGTCATTGACTGCTAGTTTCATGCTCTTTGCCCAAAAGCTTCTTTCTCTGTATCTCAATATTGAACATGGTGGAGAAAACTCAGGATTTGGAAAGCCAGTTTACTGCTTAGGGACTTCATTTATGTGCCCAAGTGGCACAGGCAGAAGTGAACAGTAAAACATACAGGAATTCATCCTTACAATAGTGTTGACCCTATCTTGTAGTGTCATGGTATAAATTAAGACAATATATGATGCCAGAACATTTCTATCTAGGTTTTCATATTTTTCTGAGCTCAACAAGTACAATTTATGGTCCCCTCAAGAAAGTACTTTGGCCCTCATCTCAAAGCCTATACAAATAGCGTTTGTGAAGAACCATCAAGTAAGCAAAAGAAAAAAATTAAATAAAAAAGATGAATTAACATATAGTAAACAAACAAATAGCCAAAGAGATGTCAGAAATCTATAAATTAAATCTTTTTATCCACAGGAAACTCTGTTCACTGTCACTGTATACAACATTCAAAAACACTAAAAAAAAAAAAAAAGCCCCAATGAAACCTAAATAATAGCAGTAATAATTGAAAAGCATAGCAGTCTGAAGCCATTAAGTACAAAACAATTCAAATATCAAAGTAATCATTTAGAAGCACTATCATGTTGTTTTATGGTTCATTAATTGATATTCATAATTATAGTCCTCAGACAGTAAGAAATTGTTTAAATGATACCAAATATCCTTTCTTTGAAAATGCAAGAAAATGTGTAACCCATTTAAGAATGGCTTGACTTCAATCAAAAAAATTAAATTTTAAGCATTTACATAGATAAGCTTCAGCCATCTAGAAAAATCACTTGCATGGATTATTTCATCAATACACACCTAAAATATTATTGTCTATTCCTATTGTATGGGACATTTTGCTTTTTAATGAATTTCTTAGTCTTTTCCTCAGACTGGTAGGTAATGACCCTTGGCTTCTAGCATATAAGAAATCATCAGCTTTCTTTTTCTCTTTTGGAAATGCACAGTTGAAATTAAAGACATCCATTCCTGCTTCTCAGCTAGCCTGTTAACCAAGTGGTTCAGTATCCAGAGAGTCTATGAAAGTTGTTTCCTACACATGCCATTGGCTACCATCCCTAGCAATTCTTCTTTATTCCATCTAATCTCCCCAGCCTCTGAAATAAATCAAAGATAATTAAAACAAATATGATGAAGGCATTCTAAGATAGAAATTATGAAACAAAAATTCTTGACACTCAATTAAAGAGGTGGTAATTTTGTCTTCAACTAGACAAATCTTTCATATATGAGGCAATAGGATGAATGTAGAATTATAATTCAGACATGTCTTTGTTTAAATTAAAGAGAAACCACTCCTTGGAATCAAATAAGGCTAGTTGGGGATAGTTCCTAAATACAGGTGATCTCTTTTCTACATTTTTTTAATGCCCAGAGCCAAGCCAGTGTGATATACAAGAAAAAAGGAAAAAAAAAAAAAGGACTAGGAGAGATCTTTTGCCACAGCCTTTTATGGAATAAGAGCTCCTTACCTTAAATCTTGTGGTGCAAATTTATAATTCAACAGGGATAAATCATTAACAGGAACACAAAAGAGAAAAACCCGACACCAATAACCCTGGAATTCATTTTACTCATGAAGGCTTTCTTTCTAGAAATTGCCTTGTTGTCTACAGCTGGAACCACTCAGTTGTACCTTCCTTACAGAAAACTCTTGTTGAATCTCCTCCCGGCTGCTCCAGCAGACACGGAGAGTCAGACTTGAATCTCCGTCATTTGTACCCCCTCAATCAAAAAAAAAAAAAAAAAAAAAAAAAGTCCCATCCCCTAAGTAACTGTCAAATTGAATCTGTTTCTTCTTTGTGCTCACTGTGATATTAGTCCAAGTCACCACATCTTTTGCTTAAATTTCTGCTGCAGCATCATAACTCACCTCCCTGCCCTCAGTTTCATTAAACCTACCAATATGACACTAAGAATACTCCCACCCCATCCTTTCCCTTCTGCAGATAAGGTGACTTTTAAAAAAAATACAAATCAAATCACATTACTCCTCTGCTTATTATAACCCTTCAATGGATTCTAATTGTCTTCTGGATAAAACCCAAATTCCTTAATGCAGCCTAACAAGACTCTCCTCAGTCAGACCTCTGCATACTTTCTCAGCCACATTTTGTAACAGGGAAGTTTATTAGGGATCAACACCTGTGAAAGGAAAAGGGAAGAGGTAGGACTGGGTAGAGGGAGGAGGTAAACTATGATACAAATCTCATAAAGCCTCAGCCCACCTGCAGAGAACATCTGGAGCAAGTATTGCAATTCAGAGTCATCCTTCTCCAAGCTGAAACAGCTAGGCCTTTATGATCTCACATCAATCTGTCTTTAGATGAGTGCTGCCTCGGAAAGAATGTCTCCTTGAGTGAAACAGCTGTATACAGCTGAGACAGGTCCTGGGGACCTGGGAGGTGCTTGGTAAACTTACTCTTCCCATTTGGGCATTGAGATCTTTCTTAGAGGAGGAAAATGGCAATGCATGTCTGTTATCTACCAGTCTATCTCTTGTACCACTCAGATATAATCGTCCATATACATTTGGAAAACATCTCCTCCAGTTGGCCTCTTTTTCCCAAAGGAAAATGTAGAAGAGTTTAGTGGCATGAATGACAGCCTTCCTTTCTGTAGCTGTCTCAAGTCTGAAATTGATACTCAGCATCTCCCTCCTCCATTATCTATTCCAGATTTCCTATGCACTTAGCTACCAGTTCCTCTGTTCTCAGTGGTTTTCTTGGGGGCATGGACCAAATCTTCAGGCTCAAGGAACCCAGACATTTACAGTAACATTGGGCGGGGGGAGTACCAAGAGGCACTGAAGTGGATCACTTGGGTTCAACACATTCTTCCCTGTCTCGTTGTGTAACAGTAGGTCAATCTCCACCTGGTGATTCGAGTCAATTACCCCTGCCAAAATGGTAACTCCTCTTCTTGTCTGCTGATTCTAGGATACAAGAAAACCAAGTACATAGCATAAAATTCAATGGGAATCTATAATAAGGCTACTGGAACCTAATAAATGAATTCAGCAAAATGGCAGAGTACAACAACAATGCCCAAAAATCAGTGGTATTTCTGCATACTAATAATGATAATCAGAAAAAATCAAGAAAACAATTTAATTTACAGTAGTAACTACACAAATATCTAGGAATATATTTAACTAAGGATATAAATTATGTATGCACAGAAAACTACAAAAGATAGATAAATGGGACTTCCTCAAAATTAAAAATGTGCATCAAAGGACATTATCAAGAAAGTGAGAAGATAACCTCCAGAATGGGAGAAAATAATAGCTGACCAGATATCTAATAAGGATTTGATATCCAGAATATATTTTAAAAAGTCCTACAACTTAACAAAAAGACAAATAACCCAACTAAAACAAAAAAAAATGGGCAAAGGACTTGAATAGACATTTCTCAAAGAAGATATGCAAATGGCCAATAAGCACATGAAAAGATGCTCAACATCATTAACCATTAGGGAAATGCAAATTAAAACCACAATTAGATATCATTTCACACCCACTATAATGGCTACTGTTTAAAAAATAATAGAAAATGACAACTGTTGATGAGGATGCAGGGAAAAAGGAATCCTCATACCTTGTTGGTAGGAATGTAAAATGGTGAGGCTACTATGGAAAACAATTTGGTGGTTTCTCAGAAACTTAAGTTTGGAATTACCATATGATCTGGCAATCCCAATTCTAGTTATATATTCCAAAGAATTGAAAGTAGGAATTTGAACTGGTGTTTGCACACTGATTTTTATAGCACCATTATTCATAATTGCCAAAAGATGGAAGCAAGTGGCCATCCAATGAAAGAATGGATAAACAAAATGTGTGATATATATAGATAGAGATAGAGATAGAGATAGAGATAGATACACAATAGAATATTATTCAGTTGTGAAAAAGGAATAAATTTCTGATACATGCAACAACATGGATTAATCATGCTGAGTGAAATGTGCCATGCACCAAAGGACAAATATTGTGTGATCTCACTGACATGAAATAATTAGAATAATCAAATTCATAAAGTCAGCAATTGGAATACAGGCTACCAGGGCAGGGGTGGGAGAATGAGGACTTAATGTTTAATTGGTACAGAGTTTCTGTTTGGGGTGATGGAAAAGATTTGGTAATGGATGGTGGTGATGCTAGCACAATAATGTGAATGTAATTAACAGCACTGAATTGTATACTTGATGCAGGGGCAGCGGGTTTGTTTAAGCACCTTAAAACAATTGCACATTGGGGTTTTTCAATATCACAAAAAAGATTTAGAATATTCTAAGAGTTTTGGTGAACAGGAAATACAAATGGAAATGCAACTCAATTCTCCACAGACTGAACCTAGACGGGTGTTACAATTTACTAAATGAGCACCACTTTTATAGCAGTGAAGACAGCCGTGGTTTAAATGTCTTAAAACTCAATTTTTCTATCCCAAAAACTTTCTACATGCTCTTCCTCAGACAAGCTGACCAATGGAAAAGAGTTCTTTTTCCCTTCCTACTTCAAATGCTTGCCATTTTCCTTTTGCTCCTGTCTTCCTTTTATTTTCTCACCAAATTGAGACTTTGGGGGAAATACGCAGCAGCACACAAGCAAATACACTCCCTTTAAAAACAATCTGAACATTAAAACAAAACAAAACAAAACATATTTCCTCAATTTCAACATGGCAGTGGTATCTTTTTTCTTCCCCAGGCTGTCTTACCGGTACCTATAGGCTAGACTCTTCTGGGGCCGACACGACAAGCAAGGACAGCATCGCCCAACTTGACCAGAGTTGTCTGGGGGCCCGCGTAGCAGAGGGGACAGGCCAAACCCGTCCAGCCTCCTTGAATCAGCTCTCATCTGAGAGGTAATCGCTGCTCGGAAGCTCCGTGGCTTGGATCTCGTAGACCGAAACCACCTGGACAGAAATCTTCTCAGCATCTTCCAGCAGTTGTAATCCAGGTGGTCGTGCAGACTGTCTTGGGGTAATTGGAGTGGAAGATGGTGGTGCGGAGGACGCATGTGGGCTTGTGGCAGGGATCAGAGCGCACTTAAGCCTTGTAGTTGCTCCACGTGAAATTAAGTATGCAGGTGACCATCTGGCTGCAGGAGGCCACCGCCAGGCTCAGGGTCAGGTGGACGATGTCGTCGATAACGTGCCGCTGTGAGTTGTACTTAACCGTGGAAATGTACCTTACTTCCTTTGATGGTACAGTGTCAAACTCAACAGTTGCTTGTGAAGCAACTGGAGACCAAGTTGGGGAGAGATGCTGGATGCAGGGCTGCGGGGTTGCCACCCACAGGGCTCCAGCGCTCCGGAGTGCTGGCGTGCGCTCCCCTCCACCACCAACCCTGGCCGCCGGGAGTCCCCAGGGGCTGGAGCTGGGGCTGTGGTCAGCTCTGAGTCTGGGCTGTCCAGGACACTGACCCCCTCTTCGTGTCCAAGAGTTCGGGCACATCTTGCAGGCTCTGCTGGCCCACAGTGGCTGTGAGCCCGCGGTGGCGGGGCTGGGGTTACCCTGCGTGGTGGCAGTGGCGGAGTGAGGTGCGCAAAGAGCGCAGACATGGGCCGGGTGGCTGCGGGCGGGGCCGCCCTCCCCGGTACACAGGCATTAACTTCTGATACAGCTGTGTGGCTGACTCCCCTATGTTTATTCACATGTGTCTTAGTTTGCCAGGCTGCTATGATAAATATTGTATAACAGGGTGGCTTAAACAGCAGACATTTATTAGCTCACAGTTTCTGAGGGTAGAAGTTTAAAAAGGCATGCACGAGACCATGTTCTTTCCCCAAAGTCTGTGGTGGTCTGGTGCTGCATGCTTCAATTCTTAGTATTCCTTGACTTGCATCTCTGCCTCCTGTCACACGGTGCTTGCTCTCAACTCATGTTTGCTCTTCCGGTTTCCACTGACTTCCATGTTCTGGCCCATCCCCATGGCTTTCTCTGACTTCTCTTTATAAGATCTCCAATAACATGGATTAAGACCCACCCTGACTCAGTTGCACCACACCTTAACAAAAAATAACACCTTCAAAAGCTCATATTTACAAGTAAATTCACATCAACAGGAATGCAAAGTAACAGGAAGAATATGCTTTTTATTAGGATACATAACTCAATCCGCGCAACATATTTCTACCCTATACCACCTTTCCCCAATTTGCCAATCTGTTTTTTTCAATCTTCTGCTAGTCCATCCACCTCTCCCCATAATTCATATATGTTCTAACTAGGTGCACTCCCATAACTCTGCCTATTGGGAGGATTTTTAGATCACCACTACCTTTCAAAATCAGTCTGAGTGAGGTTGCTGGCCTTTTTTTAATCAACATCTACATTCATTTATTCAGTCAGCCTTTCTTGAGAACCTACTATGTGCCAATTACTTTACTAAAGTTGGGGAAATCAACTAAAAATAACATACTATTCTTTATCACCAGTTCATAGTCTAGAAGTCAGAAAATAATACACATTAAGTGATGTCAGAAGTATTAATGGTATTCTTTAAAGGAAATGGCTATAAATGCTAGATGTTTCAAAAAATGAAACCTACCAGCAAAAGTACCACACTAATGCAAAATGTTAATAATAGGGAAAATTGTGTGGGCAGTGGGTGGGAACTGATATATGGGTACTCTCTACTTTCTGCATGGTTTTCCTATAAACCTGCAACTGCTCTATTAAAAATAAAAAGTAAAGGATGTTATCAAGTGATACAAAGATTAAGCCTGTAGTCTGAACTTACATAGATTGACAAAATTATATTGGCAATGAAACACACAAACATTAATTAATGTACAGCCTGAAATGTCATAATTAGTCGTAGAGACGAAGCCTAGAATTTACCTCTGGGAAGTTGGAAAAACAGCTCCTGGTTAATACCATAAATGTTACACTCTAAGTGAGCATTGTAAAAAGCTCATGTAATTCTGCTTTTTCAAGCATGTGGTTCAGGGTAGCTCTCAGGAACCATCATTGCCTGCCAACACTGGAACAGATCACTACCCTGGGAAGGTGATGGGAGATAGTGCCAAAGGAGGCAAAGAGAAGGGGGACAAGAGTGTGCAAAAAGATTTAGTGTCACTGGAACAATGTGTTCCTAAATTCTGATGTGCTCATTACATTTCAGAGTCCATGTGGTTTCTGGCACAACCCCTCAAAACAAGTCAATTAGATATAGGCAAATGTTCTCGGCATCACAAAGTGATTGGTCAAGAGTACAGATCATGCTTTAAAGGAGATTTTGAAATAAAAAGCTCAAGCTATTCTAAAAGGAAGAAAGTCAACCATACACTCCAAAAGAAGGTGGCACTCATGTGAAACTTGTATCAACCCAGGTTTGCAGGTGTGCAACAAGTGACCTCAATCTAGATTTCCCTCCTCCCTGGTCATTTGCAACAGTCACAGAGTAAATCCATTCCTCAAACTATATATATATATATATATATATATATATATATATATCACTGACCTGTAAGAATAAAAAGAGAAAAAAGGGTAAGAAAAATTCAGCTATCTCAACCCTGAAATTCTAATAGAATAAGCATTGAAACATTTGGACAGCTACTGATATCTCTTTTAAAAAGTCCAAAATTTCTCAACTTAGGAAATCTGGCTTTATTTATCATTGAAAAGATGGTTTATAGTATTTCCAAAGCTTCCTGGATTTAATCATATCGTATCTCAGATCTACTGTGTGACTCACCCTTTGTAATGATGAGATTAAAATCAAAGCATGTTTCTTTATGGATTCACTAACAATATTTGAGTGAAAAACAACAGATAAGGCCAAAGTTACTATGAAGGCATTGTGTCCATCCTTAGCCTGCAGCTATTAAATATCATCTGACAGTGGAAGCGTTTTGTGAAAAAGAAGCTCTTGCCCATAGAGTGAGTTCATGCCAATGATTGCAAAGCACTATTTATACCTAGTAAACAGTAATATACCAAAAGGCACTAAGTGCGTCCCAGAGAATCATTCAAGAACCACACAAACCTGCCCCACATGGCAGTGAGTGGCATAAAACATTCCATTACTGAGTAATATGCCATCAGAAACTCCATTGGTACCACCGTCATTTAATAGCTGTGGGCACTTCAGAGACTAAACCTTCCATTACAGGATTCATGATGAATTTATCTTATATAAACACACTTAAATAATGACCAATATGTTGAATACTATCAAAATTAATTTTAACCCTATTGTTCATGTGCAATATAGCATGTTCATAAAATTGCTTTTCACTGTAATTGTATATTTGATCCACCTCTTTCCTCATAGCTAATCAATGTCAGATCTAAGTCCTGGATTTTAAAACTCACCTGTCTTACAAAAATTGTTCACTGATTCTCTAAACAACTAAGAACATATTCAAATACCAAATGCCTTTTATTCTCAGAAGAAGAGATTTACAGAATTATTCATTTCAGCCAAAGACTTAAAAGTTAATTCTCCCATAGCCTTGCTAAAAAGTAATCTTACTTCTAAGAAAAGAAAACATATTGAAACCTCCATCAAAGCTAGGGTTTTAATCAAATTTTGCCAAAGGAAAAAACCTCTAAGGTGAAATAATGGAGTACTTTGACAAAGAACTGATTAAGCAGATTGTGCTCTCTGGTCTTTCATCACAAATATTATCATGTTGCAGGAGCACAAATAAATAACACTACCTGGAGATATGATAATGCCTTATGGAGCTTAGCCCCTCATTATTTGCTGTAGATGTCCCCTTTTCAAATTAGCATTTTGCATTTTTAAATGCTGAGTTCTTATGTGTTTTACTAGCAAAAGAATTAAAATGGGAATATTAAAATGAATTTATGACTATTAGGTTCATTAGGTTTGAGAGTTAGTAAACTTTTGACAAACAAGTAATAGAAACTCTATGGAAATTTAAACACTAAGAAAATTTATTTTCTCATTGTTCCAGTTTGCTAATGCTGCTGGTTATGCAAAATACCAGAAATGGATTGGCTTTTATAAAGGGGATTTATTAAGTTATAAATTTACAGTTCTACGTCCATGGAAGTGTCCAAACTAAGGCATCAACAAGAGGATACCTTCACTGAAGAAAGGTCAATGGCATCCAGAACATCTCTGTCAGCTGGGAAGGCATGTGACTGGCATCTGCTGGTCCCAGGTTGTGTTTCAGCTCTGCTCTCAGCTCCTGTGCATCCTTAGATTAACATCTCCAAACATCCTTCTGTCCACAATTCCAAGCATCTCTGAGCATCTCTGTCAGCTCCCAAGCATCTCTCCAAAAGTCTCTCTCAGCTGCTCTGAGCTCCTTCTGTCTTTGAGCTCCCTTATAGAACTCCAGTGATTTAATTAAGACCCACCCTGAGTGGGCAGAGTCCACATCTCCATGGAAATTATTCAATCAAACATTTCCAACCTAATCAACAAACTAATCATTCTACCCCCACAAGATTGCATTAAAGAACACTGCTTTTTCTGGGGGACATATATATACAAATTGGCACATTCACATAGAAACACAGGGAAAATTCAGGTTTCTGGGCAGGATACTTCAGCATTCCAACAATGTCATCAAAGCCCCAGGCTCTTGCCATCTCTCCATTCTTTCTTCCTTGCTTTGACCTCATACACAGGCTGTAAGATAGATGCAGCAGGTCTAAATGCTTAATCTGGACAACAATAATATTCAGATAAAAGAGATGGACTATCCCCTTTAGTGCATACCTCTTAGGATTGAGGACATTTTCCAGAAGATACACCAGCAGATTTCATTTAAGAGCTTATTGGTTAGGGTTACATTTACATCCCTGGATTATCACTAGCAGGATAATCAGGTTACCCTTAAAGAGCTATGTATGGAGTAGTTGGATAGGGTAACCTTCTCTTAAGGGCATATGGCTGCATATGAGAATGCTGTATACCTGAATAAACCCATGTTTTATTAGGAAGATGGGAAAAAGTGAATCAATAGGCAACCAACAGCATCCATTACAGTTCTAAAAGCCAAAGATTGGGGATTGAGGTGGATAGAATGTTGTTGAGGTGGTGAGGATAAAGTATTGGAAATTTAAATTATCCTGATATTTCTTTCTGTAGAATAGGATCAGAGAAAACTGAAAAAATAAATGTTCAATTGATAGAAATTAAATAAAAGCAATGCATGTTTCAAGAATTAATATAGGAGTGACATCATCAACATGTCAATGTAAGCAGCTATTGAAAACTCATCTCCAGAGTCTTAATGAAAAAGAGGACAATTCTGAATTGTTTGAAACCCTGGAGAAGGATATAGACCGGAGAAGGACCTGCAGATGCCGAATTGAAGAAAGAGAAGACATATCAGGTAGGAATCTTCCATCCCACAGCCAGTCCTCTTCCCTCCCCCTCACTCGATCTCTGTGTGGGGAAGGCACAGAATCGGCAGATGGGAACCTTTCCACCAGGTATACAGATTTTAAAATCTCTCACAGCAGTGAGACATACCCCCACTGTCTAAAAACCTGGGGGACAGGGGAGGATATTTCAAGGCCTAGGTCAGTGAGGGACAAAGAGTCTGAGAAAACATGGACAGAGACTGTGCTTCCAGCCCTGGGTCTGAAAGAGAAAAACTGTCAACCAAGAATCCTATATCTGGCAAAACAGTCCTTCAAAATGAGGGAGAGTTTAAAATGTTTACAGATAAACAGACACTGAGAGAGTTCATGACCAAGAAACCTCCTCTACAAGAAATACTAAAGGGAATGCTTCAGACAGATAGGAAAAGACAGGGGAGAGAGGTATGGAGGAGAGTGTAGAAATGAAGATACCAGGAGATAGAAAGAAGGTAAATATCAGACTTTTGATGCTGGAGGACTACAGAATATTCAACAGGATTGGTTGTATAGATCCAGAAATGGATAGCACAATACTGGGTTATGGTAGCACAATATTATAGGTACACTGAACAAAGATGACTATGATATTGTTGAAAGAGGAAGGTTAGGGGCATGTAGGACACCAGAAAGAAAGATAGAAGCTAAAGACTGGGATGGTATAACTTAGCGAAACCTGGAGTGGTCAGTGATTTTGATTAAATGTACAAATATACGAATGTTTTTATATGAGGGAAAAAGAATGTCAGCTTTGCAAGGTGTTGAAAATGGGATGGTATAGGTGAAAGAATACAATCAATGCAAACTAGAGTCTATAGTTAACATGAATGTGTAATATGCTTCCATTAATTGTAACAAAGGCAATATACTAAAGCTAAATGTCTGTGAGAGGAGGATATAAGGGAGGGGTATGGGATTCTTGGTGGTGGTGTTGTCTGACCTTTTAATTTAATTTAATTTAATTTAATTTTAATTTTAATTTTTTCTTTTGGCTTTTTTAGTTGTCATTTTTTGTTTTTCTGTTTTTCTTTGTTCCTTTTTCTTTTTCACCTGTTCCTCTTTCTTTGTGGAATAAAATGGAAATGTTCTCATATAAAAAAAGAGTAAATACATATCAGTATTGAAAAGTATATGATAATGAAAATTCCAGTCCAGTCCCTTCAGTTTATAAATAAGGAAACTGAAACTTAAGAGACCAAGTTATTCAAGATCACAGAAGATATAAGTGATAGATATGCTAAAACCCAGGCTACTCTTCCTGCCACAATTATACTACATTCTTCAATAGGTATCCATACAGAGATATGTCAGTTATACACTTTAAAAAATGAATATCAAAAGTATCAATCAAAATTGTACACAATGCTTCTATGTTTTACTAGGAAGGGAAAAGAAGCCCCTCTTTTCCTCCTAGCATCTCTGTATCTTCTTATGAATTAAGTTGTTACTAAAATTGATAACAATAATTGATCATCTACTGTTTGCCAGGCATTGTGTCAGGTACTTCACAGTCTTGTCTATAATCACCCAAACACCCCAAAAAGGATCTCTTAATATTCCTTTTTTTAAGGTGAACTGAGACGGAGAGATTTTAAGTTACTGCCTGAGGTCAAGTTGACTCTGGAGCTGGTATTTAAAGCCAGGTTTGTTTGACTCTAAAACTCTTTTCACCATAGGAACGTTCTCCAAAAGGTATTTTGCTACATGATGATCCTGCTAGATGTTCCATGAAAAAAGGGCCCTGAGATCAAATAAATTTTGTGAGTGCTGTGCCTTATACTCTTTTCTTGGGTATTAAAGGCGCACAATATAATATTAAAAAATATGAGGAATCCTACAAAAACAGAAATTTGCCCAACTCATTATAACCCAGTATTCTCAATTGTTTGATATGAATCCCTTTTTCACATAACAAATATTAATGTTCAGTGAACTAAAGAAATTCTGCACTATATTATTTGACATTCAAAATACATTAATGTGTGTTAATGATAAAATTATATTTGAATGATAATATTAATACGTAATTATATTATACATATGTAAACAGTTTGAGTCTCAACATGAAATGATTTTGTTTTTCAAATTACTGTTCTCAAGTGTCAAATCTTGCTTTTCCACAGAATAGAAGTTCTCTTCACAACCTCTTGCTCAAATTAACTCTGTCAGTTACTATTTTTCACATTTAAAACTTAATCTTTAAAATTGTTAAAATTAAAAATAAAAAAAAAAACTTAATCTTTAAAAAATAGAGAAAATCAGTGAAACTAAATGCTGGCTCTTTGAGAAGATCAATAAAATTGAATTAACTTTTAGTCAAACTGATTAGGAAAAAAAGAAGCCACAGTTAAGTTCTCAGGTGTGGGATCCCTGGGCCCAGGGCTTTCCCAAGGGCCTTGAAGACTGCACACACAGCAGCTTGTGTGACCTAGGTCAGTTAAGGTTTGACCTACCCTCCCTGTAAAATCAGGCCTCCTGCACTAAATGTAATCTATCGCTTGCCTCCTCCCTGAACTCCCTGAGGTACTATCTCTGGTGTTGTTATCTACAAGGTAACCTGTAATCCTCCCCTCTTTCCTGTTGAATACAATCGATCCTTCCCTATGCCACAAGATCCCCATTCCCTCGCATAAGCTCTCATCCCCATTGGGATGTCTCCGTCTCAGGTCCCTTTAACTGGTTTGACCAGTTCCCTCAAAGTGCGGAGCACTTTCACACGCAGCTCTGAACTGGCCGCCATTCGGAGCAGCTTGACTGACTTCCTTTCTATTCCCGTAAGTAGCCCCCAAATAAAAGCTCATGTCTCAGACATCCCCGGGGCCTTTTTAGTCCTGCTGCTGCAAAAGCCCGCTTGGGCCATGACATCAGGAATGGGTTGTGATTCTCCAGATATTAAAAAGAATAATAGGGGAATATTATTAACAACCTTATGCCAATATATTTAACAACTTAAACATGGAAAAATTCCTTGAAAGCATACTGGACAAAGCTCAATCAAGAAGAAGCAAATAATTTGAACAATCCTATCTCAGTTGAAGAAATTGAGTTTGTAGTTTTAAATCCCCCACAATGAAAACTGCAAGCCAGATGGCTTCACTGGTGAATTCTAATGAATATTTTAAAAAGAAATCATACCAATTCTATAAAAACTCTTCCAAAAAATTGAAGAGGAAGAGACACAATTCATTCCATGATGTCAGCATTACCCTGATACCAAAACTGGAAAGTTTCCAAAATAAAATAAAGCTATGAAAAATATTTCTCATGATTACTGATGCAACAATTCTAAACAAGATTTTAGCAAACTGAATATAACAATATGTAAACATTATAATACATGACATCCAAAAGGGGTTTATCCCAAGAATGTAAAGTGGGTTTTACTCTCAAACAGCAATCAATGTAATTCCCCATACTGAGATTAAAGAAGTAAAACCCTGTGGTTTCACACAGATACTTGTACACCAATTTTATAGCAACATTATTCAAAATAGCCAAAAGGCAGAAACAATCCAGGTGTCCATCAACAAATGAATGGATAAACAAAATGTGTTGCATACACACAATGGAATATTATTTGGACATAAGAAAGAATGATGTTATGCGACATGCTGCTACAAGGAAGAACATTCAAAACATTATGCTCAGTGAATAAGCAAGGCACACAAGGACAAATATTTCATGATATCACTTGTAAGAGATAATCAGAAATAGCAAATATGCAGAAATAGAAAGCAGTTTAGAAGTTACTAGGGGAATGAAGGGAGTGACGAAAGGGAAGTCTTTACTTGTAAAAATAAACAATTAAAAAAAGAAAAACCATTTGATCAAACAAATAAAGAAAAAATCATCTGACAAAATCCAACATATATTTTTTTGATTAAAAATAAACTCTCAGCAAGTTAGAAATGGAACAGAACTTCCTCAACCTGATAAAGGGCATCTGGAAAAATCTTTCTGCTAACATCACACCTATGGTAGAAGACAGAATGTTTTTCCCTTAAGACAAAAAAACAAGACAAGGATGTCAGCTCTCATCATTTCTATTCATCTTTATATTGTGGGTTCTGGTTATTACAATGAGACATGAAAAAGAAATATAAAGCATCCATATTGAAAAGTAAGAAGTAAAACTGCCTTTATTAATAGATGAAAAGATTGTCTACACAGAAAATCAAATAACTATGCAAAATAGCTACTGAACCTAGTAAGTAGGCTGTGCTTGTTTGAATGTATTATGTCCCCCAAAATGCCATTATCTTTGATATAATCTTGTGTAGGCAGATGTATCAGTGTTGATTAAATTGTAATTCTTTGAGTGTTTCTATGGCAATGTGCCCCACCCAACTGTGGGTAATGACTCTGATTGGATAATTTCCATGGAGGTGTTACCCCACCCATTCAGGGTGGGTCTAAATGAAATCACTGGAGCCATATAAATGAGCTGACAAACAGAAGGAACTTGGTGCAGCTGAGTGACATTTTGAAGAGGAGCTACAGCCAAGAGGGACACTTTGAAAAATGCACAGATGCTGTGAGAGTAGCTGCAGATTAGAGACAGTTTGAAGACAGCTGTTGAAAGCAGACTCTTGCCCCAGAGAAGCTGAGAGTGGACAAATACCCCAAGAGCAACTGAGAGTGACATTTTTGAGGAACTGCAGCCTAGAGAGGAATGTCCTGGGAGAAAGCCATTTTGAAACCAGAACTTTGGAGCAGACATGAGCCACATGCCTTCCCAGCTTACAAAGGTTTTCCAGACACCATTGCCCATCCTCCAGTGAAGGTACCCAGTTGTTGACGACTTACCCTGGACACTTTATGGCCTTAAGACTGTAAATTTGTAACCAAATAAACCCCCTTTAAAAAAGCCTATCCATTTCTGGTGTTTTGCATCCTGACAGCATTAGCAAAGTAGAACATAGTCTTAGCAAGGTTGCAGGATATAAGATCAATATATAAAAATTGATTGTGGGAGTTTTAAGATGGCAGATTAGGAGAGACAGGGCAAAAAAAGGTCTCCATGAAAAACACTAGATAAAAGACAGAAAGTGCTCCAGAATACCAGTTTCAGTGCTGCACCAGCTGGACAAGGTCTGCTAAATCCACAGGGACTGTGCACTTGGTGAAACTGAGAGTCTGGGTTCTGAAATGAGTAAGTGAGCCTGCTGGAGAACCGGCAGCCATGCCACAGTAGGGAGAAGCTGGGGGATGGTATTTGGAGATGGATTAGTTTTAAAAAAAGGCTGCAGATCCAGCAGCAGGAACTGCACAGTCAGCAGGAAGGGCTTCCCACACCCGTGCACATGCCTCAGTATCTGGCGTAGGCAATAGCCTTTTGCAAACCCACAGCTATTTGTCCCAGAGCTATGGAAAGGGGGAAATTACTACATCCTGTACAGCCGTCTTTTCAGCGGGTTGGGAATGCCCCTGCAGGGCATGGCAACCCAGAGCTATGCCACACAGCCCAGCACAATGGGAGTGCTTCCCATAATCTGCACACAGGCCTCAGTATCTGGTGTGGGCAATAGCCTTTCACACACTTGCAGCTAAATGTCCAGGAGCTAGAAAGTTAGAGGTCCGTGAAAAGGGGGAAATTACCATGCCCCATACAGCCATCTTTTCAGCAGGCTGGGAATGCCCCTGAGCAATGCAGTGGCCCAGAGCTTCCCTTGGGGATGGCACTCACCTGTGATGCAGCACAGTCTTCCCTCAGCGAAGGCCCTAGGAGGGCAAGGCTTGGAAGACAGACCTGCACGGAAGTCCCAGGGACCACACACCAGTACCAGGGACTTGTGGGTCTGTGGCAGAGACAGACTGTGGGGAGACTGAACCAAAAGTTTGGACTCCTACAACAGCATTAAGTCTCCAGGAACACCTGGGAGAATTGATTACTAAAGCCAACCTCCCTTCCTAACTGCTCAAACACACTCCTCACATTCAGGGCGGGGAGCACCAAACACACATGGAAATTTGGTACCAAATTCCAACCCCACAAGATTCAGACCTCCACTCACCACAAAAGCAAAGTTGGGGAGAACTTATTTGAGGGGAATAGGTGGCTTGCGGATGCCACCTACTGGTTAGTCAGAGAAAGTGTACTCCACCAAGCTGTAGCTCTGACAAATTAGAGATAATTGTTCAAATAAGTCTGCAAATCCTAAAAGAACCCTATCAAGATAAGCAAATTCCAAGAAGCCAAAACAACAGAAAATTTTAAAGCGTATGAAGAAACCAGAAGATATGGATAACCCACACCTAAACACCCAAATCGAAAGATCAGAGGAGACACAGTACTTGGAGCAATTGATCAAAGAACTAATGACAAACAACCAGATCATGGCACTGAATATAAAGGACATGAAGAATGCCCTAGAAGAGCATAAAGAAGAATTCGCAAGAGTAATTAAAAAAAAAAATAGATGATCTTATGGAAATAAAACCGTTGATCAAATTAAAAAGATCCTGGATACTCACAGTACTAGAATAGAGGAAGCTGAGCAGCTAATCAGTGAGCTCAAAGAGGACAGAAAGGAAAGTGAAAGAACAAAAGAAAGAATGGGAAAAAAAATGAAAAAATTGAAATGGATCTCAGGGATATGATCAACAACATAAAGTGCACAAATATAAGAATCATTGGTCTGGAGAAGAATTTAGAACTAAAGAGATTTAATAAGGGTACATTAAAGGACATTGAGAGAGGGGGGAAAAATATATCTGACAAAAATAAACCAAATGATAAGATGGCTGATTCAAGAATTGCCTTCACAGTAACAACATTGAATGTAAACAGATTAAACTCCCCAATTAAAAGATACAGATTGGCAGAATGGATTAAAAAATATGAAGCATCAATATGTTGCTTATAAGAGACTTATACACAGAGACAAAAAGAAATTGAAAGTGAAAGGATGGAAAAAATATTTCATGCAAGCTACAGCCAGAAGAAAGCAGGAGTAGCAATATTAATTTCAGATAAAATAGACTTTAAATGCAAGGATGTTAGGTGAGACAAAGAAAGCCACTACATACTAAAAAGGGCAATTCAACAAGAAGAAATAACAATCATAAATGTTTATGCACCCAATCCTGGTGCCCCAAAATACATGAGACAAACATTGGCAAAACTAAAGGAAGCAATAGATGTTTCCACAATAATTGTGGGAGACTTCAATACATCACTCTCTCCTATAGATAGATCAACCAGACAGAAGACCAATAAGGAAACTGAAAACCTAAACAATCTGATAAATGAATTTGAATTAACAGACATATATAGAACATCACATCCCAAATCACACATTCCTTTCTAGTGCACATGGAACTTTCTCCAGAATAGATAATATGCTGGGCCATAAAAGAAACCTCAATAAATTTAAAAAGATTGAAATTATTCAAAGCACATTCTCTGATCACAGTGGAATACAATTAGAAGTCAATAACCATCAGGACTTAGAAAATTCACAAATACATGAAGGTTAAACAACACACTCCTAAACATTCAGTGAGTTAAATAAGAAATGGCAAGAGAAATTGCTAAATATATAGAGACAAATGAAAAGAGAACACCACATATCGAAACCTATGGGATGCAGCAAAAGCAGTACTGAGGGGGAAATTTGTAGCTCTAAATGCATACATTAAAAAGGAAGAAACAGCCAATTTCAAAGAACTAATGGAGCAACTGAAGAAGCTAGAAAATGAACAGCGAACCAATCCTAAACCAAGTAGAAGAAAAGAAATAACAAGGATTAAAGCAGAAATAAATGACATAGAGAATAAAAACAAACAAACAAAAAAAAAAAAAAAAACAAAAACTAGAGAGAATAAATAACAACAAACTTTGGTTCTTTGAGAAAATCAACAAGTTTGACAAGCCCCTAGACTGACAAAATTAAAAAGAAAGAAGATGCAAATAAACAAAATAATGAATGAGTGAGGCGACATTATGGCAGATCTCAAAGAAATTTAAAAAAAAAAATTATAAGAGGATACTATGAACAACTGTATGCAAACAAACTAGATAATGTAGAGGAAATGGACAATTTCCTGGAAACACATGAACAACCTAGACTGACCAGAGAAGAAATAGAAGACCTCAACCAACCAATCACAAGCAAAGAGACCAATCAGTCATCAAAAAGCTTCCCACAAATAAATGCTCAGTGCCAGATGGCTTCACAGGGGAATTCTATCAAACTTTCCAAAAAGAACTGACACCAATCTTACTTAAACTCTTTCAAAACATCGGAGAAAATGGAGCACTACCTAGCACATTTTATGAAGCTAACATCACTCTAATACCAAAACCAGGTAAAGATGCTGCCAGAAAGGAAAACTACCAGTCAATCTCCCTAATGAATACAGATGCAAAAATTCTCAACAAAATACTTGCAAATCAAATCCAAAGACACATTAGAAAAATCATACACCATAACCAAATGGGTTCATTCCAGGCATGCAAGGATGGTTCAACATAAGAAAATCAATCAATGTATTACAGCACATTAACAAATCAAAAGGGAAAAATCAAATGATCATCTCAATAGATGCTGAAAAAGCATTTGACAAAATCCAACATCCTTTCTTGATAAAAACACTTCAAAACGTAGGAATTGAAGGAAACTTCCTCAATATGATAAAGAGCATATTTGAAAAACCCACAGCCAGCTTAGTACTCAATGGTGAGAGACTGAAAGCCTTCCCTCTAAGATCAGGAACAAGACAAGGATGCCCGCTGTCACCACTGTTATTCAACATTGTGCTGGAAGTGCTAGCCAGGGCAATCCGGCAAGACAAAGAAATAAAAGGCATCCAAATTGGAAAAGAAGAAGTAAAACTGTCATTATTTGTGGATGATATGATCTTATATCCAGAAAACCCTGAGAAATCAATGACACAGCTACTAGAGCTAATAAACAAATTTAGCAAAGTAGCGGGATACAAGATTAATGCAATAAGTCAGTAATGTTCCTATACACTAGAAACCACCTAACTGAAGAGACACTCAAGAAAAACATACCATTCTCAATAGCAACAAATAAAATCAAGTACCTAGGAATAAATTTAACCAAAGATGTAAAAGACTTATACAAAGAAAACTACATAACATCACTAAAAGAAATAGAAAGGGATCTAAAAAGTTGGAAAAATATTCCTTGTTCATGGACAGGAAGCGTAAATGTCATTAAGGTGACAATTCTACCCAAACTAATATACAGATTCAATGGAATCCCTATCAAAATTCCAGCAACCTACTTTGCAGACTTGGAAAAGCTATCAAATTTATTTGGAAAGGGAAGATGTCTCGAATTGCTAAAAACATTTGAAAAAAGAAAAACAAAGTGGGAGGACTTACACTCTCTGACTTTGAAGCTTATTATAAAGCAACAGTAGTCAAAACAGCATGGTACTGGCACAAAGATAGGCATATTGATCAATGGAATTGAATTGAGAGTTTGGAGATAGACCCCCAGATCTATAGTTGACTGATCTTTGATAAGGCCCATAAAGGGACTGAACTGGGACATAACAGTCTTTTCAACAAATGGGGCTGGGAGAGTTGGATATCCATATCCAAAAGAATGAAAGAGGACCCCTACCTCACACCTTACACAAAAATTAACTCAAAATGGGTTAAAGACCTCAACGTAAGAGACAGTACTATAAAACTCCTAGAAGATAATGTAGGGAAACATCTTCAAGACCTTGTATTAGGTGGTGACTTCCTAGACCTTACCCCCAAAGCACAAGCAACAAAATAAAAAATAGATAAGCAAGAACTCCTGAAACTTAGAAGTTCCTGTGTCTCAAAGGAATATGTCAAAAAGGTGAAGAGGCAGCCAAGTCAATGGGAAAAAATACTTGGAAACCATGTATCTGACAAAAGACTGATATTTTGCATATATAAAGAAATCCTACAACTCAATAGTACAGACAGCCCAATTATAAAATGGGCAAAAGATATGAAAAGACAGTTCTCTGAAGGGGAAATACAAATGGCCAAGAAACACATGAAAAAATGTTCAGCTTCACTAGCTATTAGAGAGATGCAAATTAAGACTATAACGAGATACCATCTCACACCAATTAAAATGGCTGCTATTAAACAAACAGGAAACTACAAATGCTGGAGAGGATGTGGAGAAATTGGAACTCTTATTCATTGTTGGTGGTACTGTATAATGGTTCAGCCACTCTGGAAGACAGCTGGACAGTTCCTTAGAAAACTAGATATAGAGTTACCCTTCGATCCAGCAATCACACTTCTTGGTGTATACCCAGAAGATCTGAAAGCAGTGACACGAACAGATATCTACAAACCAATGTCCATAGTGGCAATATTCACAATTGCCAAGAGATGGAAACAACCCAAATGTCCTTCAACAGATGAGTGAATAAATAAAAGGTGGTATATATACACACAATGGAATACTACATGGCTGTAAGAAAGAATGATGTTGTGAAACATTGACAATATGGATGAACCTTGAAGACATAATGCTGAGCAAAATAAGCCAAGCACAAAAAGAGAAATGTTATATGTACCAATGTGAACCCTGAAAAATGTAAAATTAAATGGTTTATAATGTAGAATGTAGGGGACCTAGAGATAGATAGCAAATAGTGAAGGGGGAAAAATAACCTAATAAGAACAGATAAGTTATTGTGAGTAAATTTAACAGTCTGGGAATGCTCAGGAATGACTAAGGTTTGTTAATTTCTGGTGGGTATGGTAGGAACAAGTTCACAGAAATGTAGTTATCTTAGGTTATCTGTTTTCATTATTCCTTTGCTGGGTTATAGTCTATATTTTCTTGGGGTAGAGTAGGAACATCTTGGAAATAATGTATAGTTATTTTCGGTGATTTGTGTTTTCTTATTCCTTTGTTTTGGTTGTGTTTGAAATGGTTTTTTTTATTGTCTGTTTTTTTCAAAAAAATTTTTGATAAAGTTAATTTTTAAAAAATGAAAAAAATATGCAGCGCACCCCTTAGGAGCTGGGGGAAAATGCAGAGGTGTCGGGCTTCCTCACCTGGATGGTTGCTGATGTTCACAAACATTGAGGACTGGCGGTTTGATGTGCCGAACCATCTATCATGGGACTTGCCCTTAAGAAGCCTGTTACTGCAAAGGAGAGGCTAGGCCTGCTTATAATTGTGCCTAAGAGCCTCCTCCCAAATGCCTCTTTGTTGCTCAGATGTGGCTCTCTCTCTCTCTAGCTAAGCCAACTTGGCAAGTAAAATCACTGCCCTCCCCCATCCGTGGGATCTGACACCCAGGGAGTGTAAATCTCCCTGGCAATGTGGAATATAACCCCCAGGGAGGAATCTGGACCCGGCATCATGGGATGGAGAACATCTTCTTGACCAAAAGGGGAATGTGAAATGAAATTAAATAAAGTTTCAGTGGCTGAGAGATTCCAAATAGAGTTGAGAGGTCACTCTGCTGGGCACTCTTACACACAATATAGTTAACCCTTTTTAGGTTTTAATGAATTGGATTAACAAGCAGTAAACACCTGAAACTATCAAACTACAACCCAGTAGCCCTGAAGCTTGAAGACGATTGTATAACAATGTAACTTACAAGGGGTGACAATGTGATTGTGAAAGCCTTGTGGATCACACTCCCCTTTATCCAGTGCATGGATGGATGAGTGGAAAAAATGGGGGCAAAAAACTAAAGGAAAAATAGGGCAGGAGGGGGGGATTATTTCGGTGTTCTTTTTTTATTCTTATTTTTTTATTCTTATTTTCACTCTTTCTGGTACAAGGAAAATGTTCAAAAAATAGATTGGGGTGATGAATGAACAACTATATGATGGTAATATGAACAACTGATTGTATACTTTGAATGATTGTGTGGTGTGTGAATAAATCTTAATAAAAAATCAATTGTATGTCTATATAACAGAAACTATCAGAAACCTAAATTTTAAAGAAATCATTTATAATAGCATTATAAATATGAACCATTTGGGGATAGATCTGAAAAACATGAGAGATCTGTACATTGAAAATTATAAAACATTTCTGAGAAAAATTTTAAAAATTTAAAAATGGAGAAATACATCATGTACATGGATCAGAAGACTCAAAAACATCAAGATGTCTAGTCTTCCCAAGTCAATATATAGATTCAATGCAACCCCAATCAAACTCTCAGCAGAGATTTTTTTGTAGAAACTGACAAGGTGGAAAGGAAATTCAAATGACCTAGAAGAGCCAAAGCAACTTTGAAGAAGATTTATACTACCTGCCTTCAAGGCTTATTGTAAAGCTACAATAATCAAGGCACTATGATATTGGTATAAGATAGACAAATAAATCAATGCTCTCACACATATATGGACAACTGATTTTTGCCAAAAGTCCAAAGATAATTCAGCGAAGAAAGGATAGTCTTTTCAACAGATGATATTGGATATCCATACACACACACACACACACACACACACACAAAGAACTTTAATCCATAACTTCTGCCATGTGCAAAAATTAACTCAATTGATCATAGACTTTAATGTAAAATAAAACTATAAATCTAGAATAAACCTTATTAGAATATTTTTGTGATCTTTGGTCAGATTCTTGTATTCTTAAACACAACACAAAAAGCCTGATTCATAAAAAAACAAATTGAAAAATTAGATTTTATCAAAATCTAACATTTTTTACTCTTCAAAAGACCCTGTTAAGACAATAAAAAGACAAGCCACAGCCATGGAAAAAATACTTGTAAATCATATATCTGATAAAGGGCTTTTATCTTCAATATATAAAGAATTTCAAAACTCAATAATAAAAAAACACCCCCATAGAAAACAGCAAAAAATGTGAAAAGACCTCTCACCAAGGAAGGTATGCCAATGGGAAATACATCATTACTAATTAGAGAAAAGCAAAACCACAATGAATATGAGTTTGCACCTGTTAGACATCACATTGAGTGAAAGAAGCCAGACAAAAAAGGACAAATACTGTGCAACGTCACATATATGAAAGAATTAGAATATGCAAATTCATAGTGTCAGAAACTAGAATATAGGTTACCAGAGGCTGGGATGGGGTAGGGAATGGGGGTTAATACTTAATTAGTATAGAGTTTCTGTTTGGGGTGAAGGAAAAATTTTGGTAATTGATGGTGGTGATGGTGGTACAACATTGTGAATGCAATTAAGACAACTGAATTGTGTAACTGAAAGTGGATAATATGGAAAATTTTAGGTTGTGTATATATTATCAAAATAAAAATTGAAAAAAGGCAGAACCGTACGGCACAAAGAGTGAATCCTAATGTAAACTATGAACAATAGTTAATAGTCTAATTATAATAATATTGTTTCATCGATTGTAACAAAGTTACCACACTAATGTAAAACATTAATAATAGGGAAAACTATGTGTGTGAGGGGGGTAAATGGGAACCCTATTATTGTCATGATTTTTCTGTAAACCTACACCTACTCTAATTTTTAATTAAAGACTAGTAATACTAAATGTTGGCAAGGATATGGAGGAGTGGGAAGTCTCATTCACTACTGGTGAGAATATTTAACGGTAAAACCACATTGGAAAACACTTTGTCCATTTCTAAATCATTTATTCATACACCTACCATAGGATGCATCCATTTCACTACTCAGTATTAACCAACAGAAATGAGAGCATATGTCCATAAAAAGACTTTTATATACATGTTCATAGAAATTTTATACGTAACAGCCAATAACTAGAAACAACCCAAATGTCTATCAACAGGTCTATGTGTGGACAGATTATGAAATGCCCAAAGTAATACTACTCAGTAATAAAAAAGGAATGAACTTTAGAAAAAAACAACATGGATCTATCTCAAAACAAGTATGCTGAGTGGAAGAATCCAGACAAAAAAAGAGTTCATATTATATGATCCCCTTTATATAAAACTCTAGAAAAGACAAACCTAATCTATAACAATGAAAAGCAGATCAATGTCTCCCTGGGCATAAAAGGTGGGCACACAGGGGAGGGACATGAGAAAACTTTTGCAAGTGATGGATATACTCATTGCTGATTGTGCTGATGGTTTCTAAGGTCAAAACTTACCAAATTGCACACTTGAAATGTGTGCAGCTTACTGTATGTCAACAATACTTCAATAAAGCTGTTACAACAGCAGCATAAGAACTTAATCTTACTAATTTTTGAAATTTCAAACTCAAGCTTCATCCAAAACTCATTCCCCCCTCCACGTGCATAGACTAAACCCAATGTCCCAGCTACATGGAGCAGGTGGGGTTGGGGGAAAGAAAGTTCTCACTCCTCCAGCATAGGGCAGGGAGAAGGAAAAGAGAAGGTGTGGTCTCTGTTTGACTTCCCTCCTGTTGGAAGTTAGGAAGTGTACCTGCCCTTATTCTGGTTGAACCTGGTTTCATCTGATACTGGGTGTTTTTATTTCTTAGGCTGATCCAGCAAATACCATGAAATGGGCTGGGCTTAAACAATGTGAAGTTATTTGCTTATGGTTAGAGTCCAGGAAAATGTCCAAATCAAGGCACGATCAAGGCACTGCTTTCTTCCTGAACATGGGCTGCCAGTGATCCTTGACTCCTCTGCCACATGGCAAGGCACATGGCAGCATCTGCTGGTCTCTCCCTTCTGTTCTAGATTTGGTTGCTTTCAGTTTCTTGCTCCTGTGGTTTTCTCTCTCTTTGTCTGAAATTCATTCTCTTATAAAGGATTCCACTAAGAGGATTAAGACCCTTCCTGAATGAAGTGGGTCACGCCTTCACTGGAGAAGCCTCATCAAAAGGTTACAATGGGTTTACATCTACAGGAATGGATTAAATTTAAGAACATGTTTTTCTGGGGTACATATAGCTTCAAACCAGGACACTAGCACATGAGTTCCTTTGCTATTTCTAGAGTGTTCATATAGATGATGTGCATGGTTTCTTCAGGATTTGTTCACTTTCACCCAGGCTTCCTCCATTCCTCAAGAGTACTCCTTAAGGGAACATCCGTGTCTCCTTTGGCCCCAAGAGCAATAACACATACCTCCCAACAACTTCCCTGGGTTGGTCAATGTGCCAGTTTGAATATTTATGTCCCCCAGAAAAAGCCATATTCTTTAATGCAATCTTGTGGGGGCAGGCCTTGGAGGTGTGGCCATGCCTATTCAGCGTGGACCTTGATTGGTTTACTGGAGCCTTATATAGGCTCAGACATAAGGAGCTCACAGCTGGAGCTGAGACAGACATTTTGAAGATGCCTGTTGGAAGCTGATGCAGATGTTTTGAAGAACGCCACTTTGAAACGCAACCTAGGAGCAGACCCCAGCCACGTGCTTTCTCAGCTAACAGAGGTTTTTTGGATGCCAATGGCCTTTCTCCAGTGAAGGTACTCTTTGTTGATGGACACTTTATGGCCTTAGGAATGTAACTGTGTAACCAAATAAACCCCCTTTTATAAAAGCCAATCTGTCTCTGGTGTTTTGCATTCTGGCAGCATTAGCAAACTAGAACAGTCAATTTGTCTCTTTTCTTAGTGGCTACCTATGCAACATAACAGAAGTTATCCATTCATTACCCACTATATTGCTCCATGTGAAGATACTTTCTAAGGACCTTGCAGATCTGGGATGGGGAAGAAATTGCCCTAAATTTCCTTCAGATAAACTATAGTATACGACTAGTCCTCCAAGTCCTGTTACTCCAGGGAGCATCCTGTCTTCTGAAAGCAGATACCAGTCTCTGTTCCAGTAGGCCCTTTAACTCTCTTCTTCTCAGAGTGGGAGTGCAGGAACTTAGTAGGACTATCCCCCGTACTTCTGAGCACCCTAAAGCTCTCCCAATAACTCTCTCACCATGTTCTCTGCTATGGAGGGTTCTGAAGCCCAAAAAGAACCCACCAAGAGAAGAGATCTCAGTCTCCCCTTCTTAAAGATACTTCAAATTTTCAGGATGATCTTCTTAGATTCACTTTCTCTTGGTTTCATTCAGAAATGGAAGGAAGATCTTCTCCCAACATACACTTTACTCCTCAGTGGTAGAAACAACTAGCTGATTACCAAACATGTTTTTAATTTTTCTTGGGCACACAAGTCTGAATTTCCCAGAATTTCTAGCATTTACACGTGGCCATGAAACTCACTTCTAGCCAATTGATGTGAACAGAAGTGAAATATTCTACTTTTGGACACATCTTGTCAAAACCTCTAAGGCATAATTTTCTATGTCCTTTTCCCAGCTGCAGGCTGGATGCCAATGCCCAGGAAGACCACAGAAGCCAGTGTTAATGATAGCAGGGCCTCCAGCAGCTTGTGTCCTTGAAAGAAAACGTAGATCTTATATCTCCAACCCTGCTGGACCCACATTAACTGTTAAATAAGCAAAAATAAATTTCTGTTCTTTTAGGACTCAGAAGTTTTTATGTTTGTCTGTTATAGTAGTCAATATACCATAAGTAATAAAAAATTGATATTGGGGGTGGGGTGCTGCCTTAAACAAAATCTAAAAATATGGCATTGTCTAATCAGACAGCAAACAGTAAGAAAAAATAATATTGGAGGTCAAAAAGATGAACACTCAAATTATTCATTGGCAAAACATTTGAAGAAACCATCTCCTGCTTGGAAGATAAGTCAGTGCTGCCAGATCCCGTATCTCCAGAAGTGGCTGAAAACAGTGAGAGTGATAGTGTGTCTTGGCTTTTACTTTCTGCCTTTAACAAGGTGTCAACATACAGAAATGAGATCAGGAAAGTATTTCATAGTCTGCAAGAAGAAATGAAAGGGAATAGAAAGATTCCAAAAATGTGGCATCTCAAAGATTTGGAAAAGCTAATTGTTTCTGGACTCTAAATAGTAAGAGACTGATAAGGTCTTTGAGCAATAGAAGCCCAGTAAGACTTAATTGAACAGAGGAACTCAGTGCTGCCTTTGAGACTGAATGAAGGATAGTGCATTCCATCCCAAACTATTGTTTCATATGGCCTCAAGGTAGTTTTCCTTAAGCTGAGAGTGAAGCATGGTGGGGAAGTGGTAAAGGAATAAAGCAGATTTGACAGTTATATTTGGGAAGGAATTTCAGGTGTGCTTACTGGCACATGGAACTAGTTGGAAGCAAATGCATCAAAGGACTTCTAAGATTTTGAGGGAATTGTATTGCCAGAAAACCATAAATGCCTTTGCTTGATCCTTCAATCTTTGGGAGCCCAACTCGCCTGAGCAGGAAGCAGATTGTGAAATCTGAACAACCCCCAGTGGGCATGGCCCCAAAGCCCATTTGAGATATGATCATGGAAGAAAATAGACAAGAAGGAACCTCACAGAGAGCAGAGCCCAAGGTGTCACAGAACAGTAGTCAGGGATGGTCCTCTGACATTGCAGAATGAGGATCTAATCAAGAACATTTAGAGCAGAGGACCCTTACACTGCCTGCCTACAGGGGTGCATCACTGCTGTGACCAGGCACTGCTCTGTGTCCATCATTGTTCCTCATTTGCACAGTTTATTGCTGTTAGCCTGCCCTGCTCCACCATTAAATATTGGTTATGGAGAAAAGGGATGAGCAGATAACTTGTCTTTTTGGTTTAGTTACTAGACCAAGAGAAGCTACATCTGTACCCTATAGAAAGGATTGCACATCACCCATGGAGGCACGTGTTTCAGTTTGCTAAAGCTGCTGGAATGTTATAAACCAGAAATGGGTTGGCTTTTACAATGAGGATGTATTAACTTACAGTTTATAGTTCTTAAGCTGTGAAAATATCCAACTCAAGGCATCAACAGGATGATGACTGGACTCTGAAAACAGACTGCTGGCATCTACAACACCTCTGTCACATGGGAAGGCACATTGCCAATGTCTGCTGATCCTTCTCTCCCAGGTCTTGTTGCTTTCAGCTTCTGGCTTCAGTGACTTCCTCTCTCAGCTCTTCTGGGAGCTTTCTCCATGAACTCTCTGGGATTTTTCTGTGTCCTTTATCCTCTCATAAAGGACTCCAATAAAATCATTGAGACCCACCTTGAATGGGGTGGGTCATATCTTTAATGGAAATAACTTAACCAAAAGTACCAACCCATAACAGGTCTGTACTCACAGGAATAGATTAAAAGAACTTACCACAGTAGGGTAAGTAAATTGCAATTCCATGAATAAGAAATATAAAATGGATATTTGGTGACCAAACTATGGAGACACTGCTCCATTATCACCAAATCTATTTCTTCTCTTTCTTCTTCTTCCTAGGCAGAGGTAGTTTACATTTTCTAGATCCCCTTACATTAAGGTATAGCCATGAGACTGAATTCTAGCCAGAGTCCATTGACTGGAAGTGATATACACCACTTCCAGGCTTGACCCACAAAACCCTCTGTCCTAGTTTGCTAATGCTGCAGAATGCAAAACACCAGAGATGGACAGGCTTTTATAAAATGGGGGTTTATTTCACTACACAGTTACAGTCTTAAGGCCACAAAGCATCCAAGGTAACACCTCAGCAATCGGGTACCTTCACCGGAGGACGGCCAGTGGTGTCCGGAAAACCTCTGTTAGCTAGGAAGGCAGCTGGCATCTGCTCCAAAGCTCCAGCCTCAAAACGGCTTTCTCCCAGGACGTTCCTTTCTAGCAAGCTTGCTTCTCTTCAAAACATCACTCCCAGCTGCACTCTCTTTTCTCCCCCTAAGTTAGCTCATTTATATAGCTGCACTGATCAAGGCCCACCCCAAATGGGCGGGGCCACGCCTCCATGGGAACATCTCATCAGAATCATCTCCCACAGCTGGGTGGGGCACATTCCAAGCAAATCCAACCAGCACCAAAACTTCTGCCCCACACAAGACCACAAAGATAATGGCATTTGGGGGACACAATACACTCAAACTGGCACACCCTCTCAAGTGCAATCCTCCGTATTCTCTCTTTCTGGCTGGCTGAAATGAAGATGACCCTTGTGCCAGTTTGAATGTATTATGTCCCCCAGAAAATGCCATATTCTTTGATGCAGCCTGTGGGGCAGATGTTTGGTGTTGATTAGATTTGCATGGAAATGCACCCCACCCAACTGTAGGTGATAACTCTGATGAGATATTTCCATGGAGGCATGGCCCCACCCATTCAGGGCAGGCCTTGCTCACTGGAGCCATATAAATGAGCTGACGGGCAGAGGGAACTCAGTGCAGCTGAGAGTGAATTTTGAAGAGGAGCTACAGCCAAGAGGGACACTTTGAAGAAAGCATAGGAGCTGCAGATGGGAGAGTTTGAAGATGGCCTTTGAAAGCAGACTCTTACTCCAGAGAAGCTGAGAGAGGACAAATACCCCAAGTGCAACTAAGAGTGACATTTTTGAGGAACTGCAGCCTAGAGAGGAGTGTCTTGGGAGAAAGCCATTTTGAAACCAGAACTCTGGAGCAGACGCCAGCCACTTCCAACTAACAGAGGTTTTCTGGACACCATTGGCTATCCTCCAGTGAAGGTACCCGATTGCTGATGTGTTACCTTGGAAACTTTATGGCTTTAAGACTGTAACTGTGCAACCAAATAACCCCCCTTTTATAAAAGCCAATCCATCTCTGGTGTTTTGCATCCTGACAGCATTAGCAAACTAGAATAACCCCCAAGACAAGCCTGGGAGCCAGACATTAAAAATGTCAAAGCTATAAGTTGGAAAGAATTTGCTTGAAGGAAAACCATCCAACCAAGAATTTCCATGTTGTTCTTTTACATGAGTTTGAAAAATAAACTTATTGGATTAACCTACTGAATATGAGGGTTTGTTAGTTATAGTGGTTAGCATCACTCACTTTTATCTAATACACCTACAAAGCTGATGATTCCTTCTTTTCTCCCCAGTCCTCATAGTCACTGTTGGCAGGGGGTAATATATACTTTTCACCTCTTAAACACCGCCATGGCTGGCTTATACTATATATATTTTCTTCTAGAGTTGGGTACTCTGCACTTCCTTACCACAGTTTGAGGCATTAACTACAATTTTGGGATACAGTGAATGTTCCTTTCAATATCCTCTAACTTATTTAAAAAATATATTCCTTAAGGTAAAAGAAATAGAAAATTCATAAAGATATTAATAAAAATATATCCCAATTATGTGTCAGTCAAATGGGAAAAGTTCCACTATTTAGGAGGAAATAAGTAGGCTATTATTTTAAAAATTAAAAACACACTAATGTCATAAAGAACCACATAGAACTGTGTTCTGTCTTTCAAAGTGGGAATGTAGAGCTCACAATCCAACTTAAGGCATTGTTAAGGACTTTGTGCTTAATAAATGAGATTCTTTCCTCCTATCTTCCACCCATCTTCCTTAAGATTTAATAGAGGGGAAGTAGGGGTATCAAAAGAATATGCCTGATTATATATTCATAAAATGAATACCATGCTTCTTGCCTGTCCCTTGCCTCTGAAAAAAAAAAAAAATGGGCTAAGTGTTGTATCTTTGAACTAATATATTGGGTATTTTTGAAGAAATTATAATCAAATTAGGGCATTTATTTGCCTTAACTTATAGTTGGAGATTAGGATGAATCAAATGGTCTCTAAGCACTAATCTGACATCAAAGAAAAATGGGTGCTGTATGTTCTTAGTCTGTGAAGGAAAGTAGAGAATGTGGGATAACAGCTGAACTTATGAAGCACTAAAGAAAAAAGACACCTGGGAGTAACCAATGGATAATGATCCAATGTCAACAACCAAAGCCATGACTGAACACTTACCCTGGGACAGCCCTCTTTTGTTGGCCCTGGAAATGGACAAAGTCATAATATCTAACACAGTTCGCTACAGCTAGGGTGAAAATATGTCCCAGTTTGCCTAATCTGGTCCCAATTTATGGCTATAAAACTGTACTGATTTGGATGATAAATTTTATGAACACCATATTCATATAATACATTAAATATACATATTGAGAGAAAGTGCAGAAGGAAGGGCCCCTTGGAAAACTTAAGTTTTAAACTTGGAAATTTTAAGTTGTTTTAATTACAACTACATTCCTCATTCTTAGAAGAATCATGTCTTCTCTTTTCTTTGGTTTTTCCTAAGAATGGTTGTGGTTTTTGAGGCACCCTTATGAATTGCTTTTCTACCATATTACCACAGCTTAAGTAGAAAACTCAGAATTGTACTTGTTTGTGTGTGTGCATGCATGCGTGCGCATGCAATTTAATTTGCTTCTTGGCAGCTGCCATGGCATTTGACCAGTCTGGATCAAAGAAAATTAGAATCGTGAGCAAGAGCCTGTATACATATGTTGATGATGTTTGTTATAAACCAGTAAGTCTCATTAGCAGAACCCCAAGCTGAGAGATTCAAGACTTTATTTTTTGAGGATTTATTGGATGGGTGTTTCAGTTTGCCAGGAAGCTATGACAAATACCACACAATGGGTTGGTTTAAACAACAGGAATTTATTGGCCCATGGTTTTGAGGTTAGGAGAAGTCCAAAATCTAGATATCAGCAAGGCTTGCTTTCTCCCCAAAGACTGTAGGATTCTGGTGCTGGCTGCAGGGCAACATTGGCGTTCCTTGGCTTTCCTGTCACATGATGATATCCTCTCTTTTCTCTTCCAGGCTCCTGCTAACTTCTGGCTTCCAGCTCCTTCCCATGGCTTTCTCCATGTCTCAATTTCTTCTCTTATAAGGGATTTCAGTAATACAGATTAAGGCCCACCCTCATTCAGTTGGGCCACACTTAACTAAAACATAACATTTACAGTAGATTCTATTTACAATGGGTGCATGCCCACAGGAATGAGGATTACAATTAAGAACATGTCTAAACTGAGGCACATAATTCAATCTTTGTATGGTCAATTTAGTAACAATGAGTAAGTTTCTTTGTATGGTCAATTTAGTAACATCATCAAAACAAATATGAATTTATTGGGGTGTGCCTTGTTTCTTTAGGAGTTAACACAATTTAGGATAGTGTGATATAAGCTTACTTCTCACCTGTGGGGTAGGTCATAATTGACAGTTAGATAGGGCTGTATAATTTAGAATATAACTGCTTACTTATATTGAGAAATTACTTAAGAACTACTAGATCAGAGGGTATCCACTGTCTTAAATATTTTTATCCTCTCTTCACAAATAAAATTCTCTTCCTTGTACACCTTGTACCTGAGGTCACTTTTCAACATTGTCCTAATTGCCTTGAGACAGTAATGTCCAACTGACTTTAATAAAATAAAAACCTGGACCACAGTGAGTACAGAAACCAAAATTATGGCTTGAAGATCATAGAAGTGCTGAATTTCAATTACAAAGAGAGAAGAATAGAAGTCCATCTCTTCTGAAAGAAAAAGGGTACCTCTTATATGGATGGGAAAGATAATGTTAGTGATATTAAATGTACAGGGGGTTCACATAATAGCAAAATGATAATCTGCATTTGAAAAACTGGACAAGTAGACTTTAAATTAATAGAAAGTCTTGGCTTTGAAAGTGATAAGGCAGCAAACCATTTGACTGCCAGAAACTTCAGGAAGAACTGGGATATCTTACAAATGAGATTGTGTATTACATAAAAGAGTCTATCCAGAACTATTTGACATGGTGATAAGAAGTAAGAGTAAAGTAATAATGTGGCCTGGCCTCAAAGCAAATCAAAGCCCTATAGGCATGCTATTTGTATGGACAGACAACAGGGAATGACAGACCTAATGAAAGGAAAGGTAACTGAGTTTCATCTAAATAGCACGCTGTTGACATCTTATGTTCCCAGCAGGAGTTAAAGAAGATTTCAATGCACAGGGAGGTAAGCGATGGCAAGGATTTTAGAACAAAAAGTATAAACTATCCCACAGAGGAAGCAAAAGACATATGTGTTTAAACATTGTCTGACAATAAAAGTTAGGGATGAACATGAAAGAGTTATTGGATCTGACCAAATTGCCCCTTGCCCATTTCTCTTATGTCCTCCACCATGTACCATAGGAAACGGGATTTTTTTAACATAAGCCAGAGAGTAATAGCTCCTGATTGTTGATGCAGATCACAAATGAAACAATAAAATGTTGTGAAAAAAAGTATATTTTCCTATGATAGAATGTTGCCATTGATGCCTATGAAAGTGCCTTGTTGTTAAAATAATAATTATTCTTAGCAAGACCCAGGAGGAAACCCAATAGATTTGGGTTATGTCAACCATCTTTCTCCTCCAACAGGACGTTTCTTTAACCCTGATACAGGGGAATTTACCTGGACTAGGAAGAGAAAGGAATCTTCTGCTGATTGAGCCAGAGTGGGGGGTGGGGAGATTAAAATTCAGGTAGGAGAAAGCCAGGGACTATGCAATTATGCAGCTTTGCCCAACCCCAATTTTTCCTTCACAAGCTCTCCTTTGCTTTTTCTTCTGGTTTGCTTAAAATTTTAGACAGGCTGGCACCTGTCTAAAGTGAAGACAAGTGGTAAATGTTGTTAGTTCAAGAATGTGAAGTTTATGCCTGGGAAATTGGATCCCAGGATGTTACTCTCACTTAAAGCCTTCCCTCATGGTATTGAGGGAGACCTTTGGGAGTGATTGTTCCCGCAGCTATTTGAAGGCTTTCCCTGCTGTTTAAATTAAAGCAGTTCACGTTTATCTTCTGAGCCTTAATCAATGACCCAGATCACCACTGTGATTTCTGATGACTGCCTTACTAACAATCTCTTAGCTTCATTTTAATTTCTGCTATCTTCCTCCAGGGACTGGATATAATCCTGCTAATAGGATCATTACAATAAAATGAGTATGGGGGAATTACTCAACAAACATTTGCCAAGTGCCTTCTAAATGCCAGACTCTTTCACATATGCGCTCTCGGAGGCAGTATCATCATCTTTCCATCCATTTCAACCACATCATCTGCAGTGTCCAGCACCGTGCACATATTAGGAACTCTATAATGTCTTAAAATATGTTTATTGGAAATAGAATTAATTCAGGGTTAGACTTGTATGTGAACTTGAGTGGGAAATCCCTTCTCATTCATTCTATGGGGACTTGTTCACGTTTCCCTGAAGAAAACATGGAGTATCTGGGGCATCTTGGACAATGGACAGTTATTGGATTGAAGGATCTGATACTTCTCTTCTTTCCACCTATATGATCTAGGCAAGTTACTTAACTTTTTTCTGTAAAATGAACATGGTAACGCCCACTCCACATCATTTTTATTCTTTTAGACTATATAAGCTAACGTAAGTGAACTGCTTAGCTCTATGTCCAGTAAGAACTCAATAAATGTTTTTATTATTATTGTTTTAGTAGTTCATCTTCTTAGTCTCTGTAGCATCCACATTAATCTTCCTGAAATTCTCCATTCAAGTATTCCCCAATTATTCACAACCAATTCAGAGCTTACACCAACCTCCATTCCTAATTTTTAAGTATTCCCCGAGATTCCTCTCATTCTTTGCTTCCCACGTCCAGTCGGGCAACTCTACTGATTCTACCTCCAAGCCTATCCTGAACTGTCTACTTCCTCCCAGCTACACTGCATACCCAAGCTCCAAGTACCATTGACTCTTGCTTGCATTTCCAAAGCAGCCTCCAAACTGGTCTTCCTGCATCCATTCTTAACCCTCTACAATCTCAAGTCCACACAGCAGCCAGAGCAATTTTATAATCCCTAAATCATGTTGCATCATTCATGTTCTCAAAACTTCCCATTTGCTTCTGTTAACAATTGGAATAAAATCCAAGACAACACTGCTTTGTTTTCTTCAAATGTGCCTTGCTCTTTCCCAGCAGGCATTTGTACTCGCTGCTTCCCCAAAAGGGAATGCTCTTCCATATGACATGTTTGTAAATGTCTCTTCTCTTTCAGCTCTCACATTAAACACCATCTGTACATAAATGCCTTCTATGGTCACCCAATATAGAGTAGCCATTCAGATATTCTTTTGTTAAAAGAAGTTGCTGAGTCACTATTATTTACTGGTACACACTCTCTTTTTCTGTTTGCAAAATGCTGTACTCTATTCTATGGTGACTTACAGTCTAAAGGAAAAGTGCATGTGTGAGTATCCATTGATTCCTTCTGGGATATATTTCTCATTCAGAGTTACTTTCCTACCATCAAAAGGCAGGCAAAATTGATTGTGATAACCCCTATGTATGTTATCTGTGTGGCAAGTGCTTATTGACCTTTCACTGTGTAAAGCACTGTGCAGGGTATTCTAGGTGGTATTGAGAAGAAATGATCCTGTTCCTCCTCCCGCTATGTGCTTGCCATGGTTCCTTGGACCCTTGGGACATAGAACTGACTAAACCAGTAAGTCTCGGTCACGTAGAGATTATGCTCTAGCAGAGGGAAGTAGATTGCAATTGAACAAATAACAGAAAGAATAAATAAATAAAAATATCAAGTACAGATAAATAAGGAAATATGATAAACAATGACTTCTCCAAAACCTAATATTCTGTTAGCAAAAGTCATGAATAGATTGATTGAAAATGAAGGGAAGGAATTCTAGTGAACAACTTTCCCCTAGTGATTGCCTTGACAGATATATTGCCTAAACATTCAACCATAGAATTTCCATCCTTTGGTTTTATTCATATTTATCATGGAATATTTCAAGTGATGGATATAGGCCATTTAGAGAGATGTTGTCTACTAATGAAGCTCTCAAAAGTGTACACCACCAATGCAAATAAATGCCTTGTCTAGATTTGTAAAGGTTCATAGACCTTCATAATGCCATCTCCAATTACTCATCTCCCTTAAATTCTTTCATAAACTAGTCATTTTTTGCCATAAAATTTGCTCTCATTTCATGCATAGAGTAGATACATTAACAGCAGCAACTGAAATTAGTTTTCAGTTCAGAAAGAATTTGCAGGGTGATCTCTCAACCTCATTCAAGTTCAGGAGAAATTCAGTCCAGGTCACCTTTCATCATCCCTGGTGTTTATTTTAGAAATTCTATCATCAAATGTAGCCCAGAGCAGACTTAGCCACGTTGACACAGCAGAACTTAATTTTTCAAGGAACTAGGAAAAGAAAACTCCCAATGTGTTAAAATCATTTCTGATCTCTAGGTGACTATTTTAAATTATGAACAGAGGAACATCTAATGCAAGCTTTATTGGTAGAAATTTGGGGAGCATATTTTTCAAATTGTCTAAGCAACATATGATATTTCCTTCCATTCTATGTATTTAAACTCCTTATCAGGATCATATAATCTTGACGGGAGGAGGAATTTCACATTTAATTCCTCCAGAAGCTCAACCGTCTGCCAGCAGCCCAACCATCATCCTTGGTGTGTATGATTCTGCACATGTGAGTGCTTCAGGGTAATGACTTCCTGCACATTGAAATTAGGAAAAATAACACCACTAATTGGAGTTATATTTTAAGTATTATGGTATTAATTTAAATATAGACAAACTAGGCATCTTTTGACCTGTCCACATGGACACTTTCTGTCCATAATCTCAGGTGCCTTTAGTCTACCCCACCCAACCCCACTCTGAGATTTTCCTATTGGGAGCTCCTATCAGAAAGGTCAGGAAGTTAAGTGAAAAGAGTCACAACTGACATTTTTCAGTTATAAATGGGTTTGTTAATATGTTATAAACACATTTTATTAGTACTATCAGAATTTTTTTTTAAAGAAATTTCTTCTATTCTGTTTTTCATAAAGGAAGCGGATACAATATGTCTAAACTGCTGGGGAAACATGTTTTGCTTTGCACTAACACTCTCATCTTTAATCACTCAGAGATCTCCATACCTTAACTGGGAACCAGAAGTGAATGTAGCTGTTGCTTGAGCAACACACTTGATTTATGTGTGTATTTTACACTTAATGTTGCATAGCATTATTATATTTTTTGCAGGATAGAACAGTCAAGCTCTTATGCTCTGTAGCCACACTTGCCAACTATGTGAACCTGGGGAGATATTTAACCACCCCATGCCTCAGTGTTCATGTCTATAAAATGAGCCTAATGAAACTTCTGCCTTGTAGGGTCACTGTGAAGGTTAAATGAGATAATATTGGCAATGTGCTTACAATGATTCCTGAAACATAATCAGTACTTCATAATGCTGGCCAATATTATAATAGTGCATCTGATTAGAATGTGTAAGAAGTAGTGTGTCAACAATAGTGCAGGAGGTGTTAGGAAGGGGAAGGAAAACTATATGTATTCAAAGGCTGGTTTTGTTCAGTGTTGTTTTGATTTTTAGCTTTTAATAGCTATAAAATTATCAAAATTCCTATAAGAAAAGTGACATACAACAAGACTGAAACTCTCCAGTTCTAACCCCCTCTCCCCGACTTTTGCATTGCAGCAATCGTTTTCATAATATAGTTTATGACAAGTCAAGGGTTCCTAGAAATGCATCTGTTTATGGCTTAATATTAAGTACATAGTCTTATCATCTGCATGGTGCAGATAAGAAAACTAAGGAACAGTAGAAGAAGATACTGAGAATGATTAAGGGTTTTACAGGAAAGTGTTTTTGTACTCAGTGGATACCTCACAGGAGGGAATTTCCTCCACCAATGCTTTCAACACTCTTGAAAATTTCCCCCACAAAAGATTTGGCCCAAGTGGCCTGGTATAACACACGGACATATTTGTTAGCATAACAAACTAACAATCTATGTTAAAAAAAAATTACACACACACACACACACACACACACACACACACACACAGACACATATATATATTTCCCATCCAGTTAGCATCCCTTTGATCAACAAGGGGAAAAGGAACAGATCAAAGGCAAATGTGAGCAAACCCAGCTAGAAATCTATTAAAATCCATTTCATATTAAAGTCTTCCAAATAAATGATGACATTGTGGCAAAAATCACATTTAACCTTACTAAAGGCCAACAAATTTACCCACTTTTGGTTTAAATTTACAGATTTATAATTCAACCCTGGCTAGTTACAGGAGAATCCAGTTGTCCTTCTAATGTACAAACCGAGTTGGCATTTAGTCTTCTATTCTTAGTTTAAATGACTCCTTTCAGGGAAACATGCCGTTAACACCTTAGGTAGCTCTTCCCTTGTTAATGTTCATCTCTTCACCCTGTTTATTTCTTCAGAACACTTAACCTCTCAAAGTATTTGTTTCTTTATTAATGTGTTCCCTTGCTTAATATCTACTGTCCCAACTCCATGAGCCCATGGTACCTGGTCCTACTCATCAAAACTTAGCCCAGAGCCTACCATAGCAGGCACTCAAACCATCTTGCTAGATCATATGACTAAAGAGAAAAGTTCTGCAAGAGAGAGACCTAGAAGAATTTTGCCAGCATTACAATTTTGCATTGATTATATCTTATTGTTGGGGCAAAGAGACAGCAACACAAACCGATTAAGTATGGAAGAAAACAACTCACTCTGACGCTTCGACACAGTAGTGTTTCTTTGCTTTTTGTTTTTGATTTTGCTTTGTTTTGTTTTGTTTTTGGTACTCCACTATTTCTGATGTTTTCACTCCTTATTGTTTATTTTACTTTCTTTTGTTAGTGTGGATTTAAAAATAAAACAAACATGGAATGGCAGTGCCAGTAGTATTTTTTGGAAAACATATCACTAAATGAATTCCAAGGGAGCATTTCCTCACTACCTATGGGGAAAAGTGTGTCTGAATTCCTAATAAAAGAAAAGATTTCAACCTTTTCCTTTCCTGCCTGGATACTAATAAGTTTTCCAGCAAATCAGGAAAGTGTGGAGTTGAATTATTTGCTGAAACAAGCATTAGTTTAGGCTTAACCACAGCCAAATCTCTTTCATCAAAGTAAACTAGCCTTTAGTTGAATTCCTATTTCAAGTTAGAATGGATGTGCCTATCTTTTAAATTTCTAGCATTATAAAAATTGTTCATAAATTGAAATAAAATAACTCCAGCTACTTGTACCCAATTAATGAAATTGAACAAAAAGAAATGTAATTTGTGGAGAAAAAAATGGACAAATAACAGTCCCTGATCCAAAAAGTATGCCATAACAACTTGTCAGCAGCTTATAAAAATTACCAAACATCTTTTTTGTAACCAGTGATTATAAACTTGGGGATAAGGTTGTTCTGGTACTTTTTGAACTTAAATGAAGCTTTAGGAAGTCATCTAAGGCTAGATGTGTTACTTCCTGAATAACAACTTCCAAGCCATTTGCCAATATGTTTTGTGAAAATTTTTCAATTGTAACTTTTGGGCAGTTATAGCAGGTTGGAATTTTTCCCCAAAAATTATGTTCTTATAGAGAAAGAGCCGTAAGGATATTTTGCGGTAGTAATCCTACAATATAAAACAGCCTGGGAGTTGGGGAAATCGATGCTTGGTGAATTGATGCTTTAGCTATTTTTTCCCCATTCAATTTCTTCCAAATCCCTAGGGAAATTAGAGAATCTAGTATGTCATTCCTTTCATGGGTGAATGCATTTTTGACATTTTAAATGAGTAAAGACAAAGTCTATAGTTTCTTTTGTCCACTTTATCATACCAAGAAGGGTTTTATGCAACATAAATAAAACTCAAAATAAAATTTGATTTTAAAAATTAAATCATACAGCTATTGACAGTGTCAAGAGCTATGACTGATACTTGAGATACTTAGAGCTCGTAAGTCAAACAGAATCCATTGTCCTGTTCAATTCCTTTCATATCATTTTTCATTTCTTGAAATGGCTTTGTTTATTTATTAGTTCCTTGTCTCTTGACTGTCTCATCTCCTCCTCTTCCTCTCTCCCACTCCAAATATTGACTCCAAAAGCTCATGGAGTTTGTCCTGTTATTTGCTGTATCAAACCACATATTAGATTTTCAATCAATATTTGTTGAATGAATGAATTTAAGAGAATGAAGCAGCTGTTGATTGATAGCATGAAGAGAGTATCTTGACAATTAAACTATTTCATCTGATAGAGCTGTAGCGGGTTGAATAGTGTCCTTCAAAAAGCTATGTCCAAGTCCTAGGCCCCAGTTCCAGTAGATGCAAACTTATTTGGAAAGAAGTCTTTGCAGATGTAATTACATTAAGGATCTTGGGATGAGATCATCCTAGATTTATGGAGGTCCCTAAGTCCAATGACTGCGGTCCTCATAAAAGAAAGGGTGGAGGGAGATTTGAGACACAGGGGGAAAGGCCACATAGAGACAGAAGCAGAAATTGGAGTGATGCGTCTGCAAGCCAAGGAATGCCAAGGATGGCAGATAGCTGCTAGAAGCTAAGAGAGAGGTTCTTCCTCATAGCCTCCAGAGGAACCAATCCTGCTCACTTGATTTTGGACTGATAGCCTCCAGAACTGTGAGAGAAATAAAGTTCTGTTTTTTTAAGCCACCAAGTTTGCAGCAATTTGTGGCAGCAGCTGTGGGAAACTAATACAAAAGAAACTAGGATCTTTAGTTAACTTACTCTTTCTTATAATGGCAGAAAAAGAAGGAAAGATAATATCTTAACTTGCCATTTGTCAATGTATGATGCAGGAGATGATACACAAAGCTTTCACCAACAACATTTTGTATAAATGATCAAGAAAAATCATAAAACAAGGGAAGTAGCAGTTTGGCTAAGCAATGGGTGTTTGAAGTCGTGTGGGTAGTGGGGTCAGACGTCTGTATTCAAATTCTGGCTCTACCACTGACTGGCTATATGACATTGGAGAATTTATTTAACATCTTTCACTCTTTTGTGGAAAATGAAGATGATCGTATCTTCCTCCTTAAGTTGTTGTGGGGATTAAAGCAAGTAAAACTATTCAGCAGTGCCTGAAACACAGTGCTCAGTAAGTATTAGTGATTATTCATGAGCTTCTTAATCATTGCTTAAGAGAACACCAAGTTATTCCAGTAGAGCATGAGATTAACATTGGCTGAAGACAGCATGTAGGGGTACAACAAGAAATATGTTCCCAATTTTAAAAGCTTTCCAAATTGAAACCACATGTTTTGAAGTCCTGTGGCTTAAAGGTTTCTTCCTTCTTTTCTCTCCCATTCTCTTTCCAGCACACCTTTTGTTCTGAAAAGAAATGTTTCCTCTATCCTTTTTATTCAGGTCCCTCCTTCAAGAACAGAAGGAATGGGAGCAAGGAAGGTGTGGAAACCACAGTCCCCATTTCCCTTCCATGTCGATGACAAAGATTAGGAGTATTTAATTTTAGATCTTGAAGGCACATTTAAAACCAGCTGGTTCTAGTTCAATTCCCTTATTTCACAGATGCTCAAAGTGTTTATGAAACTCATCCAAGGTTACGTGACTCTGTGAGGGCAAAGAACTTGGGTGTCTTCTTAACATTATAAATGTAAATGCAAGCATGGGCCTGGCATATGAAAATAGATAAATGACTGAATGATTGACAAGAGAGTTAATGCCATCACTGCTGGTGCTGTACTACATCCACATCTCATTATGAGAGACAACAAAATGTATGATCATACAGTGAAAGACAGATATATTGACAGATTCATACCAAGCTAAAGAATGTAATTTTGATTATTTTATGTTGAAATTGATATTACTGAAAATGGTTACCACCTCACCAGCATCTATGCAAATAGCAAAGATGATTTTATAGGCCAACAGCCACTTAGAGTAATAAACGTATTATGATCTTTCTTTTCTTTTTCTTAGGCAAGATTTCTCTAAGAGGTGTTAGTGGAGTATCATATATTTCCAGAAAGGCTAGAGCCTCTTTTCGGTCCATCTGCAAGACACATGTAATGTGTAGACATCTCTACTTTCCTTCGGAGGGAATCAGCCTATGTCCATATCCCAGAAAGTGAATTTGGGAAGTTGGAGAGAGTGGGGGGTAGTAGGGAAGTCAGCCAAAATGAGCAATTTCAACTTATTTGCTTTTTTTCGCTGTATAAGTGTGGTGGCCAAGACCCAAACAGCTCTGGCTCTCCCGCCTGCATAAAGTCTTTTCCATCACTCCTCTCTGGCTAGAACTTTGATCCCTGATCATCATTTGCAGGGTCATTAATCATAAGTTCTGTTTCTGGGCCCTCCTAATGGATATTAAGGAAAATGAGAAAACTTTCTCATATTAAGTATAAAATGCACAAAATTGCTTCTTGCCACTTTATCCAATATATGCTCACTGCAAAATCACTGTAGACATATAAATTAATAATAGTATCCTATGAATGGACTACTTTACTCAAGGACATGACGTTGGGTAGATGGGGAAAAGATTAGGCACTGATGCAGAAAATAATTTTTACTCAAAATACACTGAAAAACAAACAATTCTTTCTTAATGTTTTACTCTTTCTAATTAATTGCATAAGAAAAGAATTAGTCTATTTTGAACAAATGGAAGCCCTGGATGCAGATATCAGAAATATCAGAAGGATACCGATAGGAGACCATTCATGATGAAGCCTTAAGATATCAGAATAAATGACCTGTAGAATTAAGAATTTGTATTGCACCTAGAGCCACTTTGCGTTTCACACTATTCCTTCACACTGATATAAAGGAAACCTCTTTAATTGGTTAAAATGTCACCTTCTTTCTATACTTAGCAAGGTTGGTGTCAAATTATTTGTTGAAACAAGCATTTTTTTTTTCTTTACTTTAGGGGGAAAAAAAGCCATGTGCAGGTCACAAGGTCAACCAACTTTCCCCAAGACATCTTACCCCATATCTAAGTTCCTTGGCCGGAAGAGACAGAAAGTCTTTTAACTACCAGGCTTAAATTCCTCAGAAAATTGACATACCAGTCTCTTGTGAAGCTTGTAACAAAAACCAAGAAATCTTGGTGCCCCATTCTTTGTTTCCCATTGTTCTAGTTTGCTAATGCTGCCAGAATGCAAAACACCAGAAATGGATTGGCTTTTATAAAAGGGGGTTTATTTGGCTACAAAGTTACAGTCTTAAGGCCATAAAGTGTCCATTGACAAAGGGTACCTTCACTGGAGGATGGCCAATGGTGTCTGGAAAATCTCTGTTAGCTGGGAAGGCACCTGGCTGGCATCTGCTCCAAAGTTCTGGTTTCAAAATGGCTTTCTCCCAGGACACCCCTCTCTAGGCTGCAGTTCCTCAAAAATGTCACTCCTAGTTGCTCTTGAAGTATTTTGTCCTCTCTTAGCTTCTCCAGAGTAACAGTCTGCTTTCAACAGCTGTCTTCAAACTGTCTCTCATCTGCAGCTACTCTCTCAGCATCTGTGCATTCTTCAAAGTGTCCCTCTTGGCTATAGCTCCTCTTCAAAATGTCACTCTCAGTTGCTCTTCAAAAAGTCACTCACAGCTGCACTGAGTTCCTTCTGTTTGTCAGCTCATTTATATGGCCCCAGTGATTTCATTTAGACCCACCCTGAATGGGTGGGGTAACACCTCCATGGAAATTATCCAATCAGAGTCATCACCCACAGTTGGGTGGGCACATCTCCATGGAAACACTAAAAGAATTACAATCCAATCAACACTGATATGTCTGCCCACGCAAGATTACATCAAAGAAAATGGTGTTTTGGGGGACATAGTACTTTCAAACCAGCACACCCATCCATCTTTTAGGCTTGTGTTTTCCATCCTCCATGAGTATATACAGCCAATAGACAGTAAGCTTTTAAAACATTTCCTCTTGTTTCTAGTGACAGGTTTCATGTTGTCAGTAACATACTCACTGGGCTGTCCTTTAAACCAAATGAATATTTGTGAGTTTCTGGTTAACACAGGGATTCATTTGTTTTCTCTTTGTAAAGTTCATTTGTATCTTGATCTGTTTAGCACAATGAGCTCATCAAAGAGACTTCCTCTCCAATTTTAATACTTTCTCTAATTGTTTCTTTACAATGTTTGTGGCTGGCATGCTTCATTCTGAGACTTGATTTGTTTTCTTTCTATAAGATTTACTTCTGCTCCCTTTCTCCTTATCATTTACTTCTTGAAATAACAAGCCTAAAGGAAAATATATAGGGAACAGAGGTACTATTTTAGTTTCTTAACTGCTAAACAGATACCATGCAATGGGTTGTCTTAACAACAGGAATGCACTGATTCACGGTTTCAGACCCCAGAAGGCTTTATTCCTCCCCAAGAAGTATCTTTTGACTGGTCAGCAACCTTTGGGGTTCCTGGCTTTTCTGTCACATGGCCATGCACATGGTGTTGTCTTTTCCTTTCTCCTCTGGCTCTGTTGACTCCCAGCTTCTGGCTGCTCTCTGTGACTGTTCCCAAGTTCAATTTCCTTTACTTATAAAGACTTCAGCCATATTGGATTCATTCAGTTTGGCCACACCATAACTAATAACAACTACAAAGGCCCTATTTACAAATGGGTTCACAGCCACAGGACCAGCGGTTGGGACCTGAACGTGCTTTTTGTGGTGGACATAATTCAATCCCCAACTGGTACTATGTAAAACAAAGACTAATCTCTATGTCTAGGAAGAATAATAACATTTATTACAGATTAGTTTTGGGTTTGGGGCATTTTGCATTTCAGGTTAACATTATATATGCTCTACTTCCTATAACAGTTTAACTGCATTGTTTAATTTTATTATTAAGAAGTGTGAACTTTGTAAGTGCCAAGGTTCTAATTTCCAAAATGGCTTCTTCTACGCAAGCTGATTTTAATAGAAAATATGAAAAACATGGAAAAATTGTATAATACTTATTATTTTTTTAAAAATCCATTTAAAATGTTAATCATATCTCAATAACTCTATGAGAGGTAACAATTGTGCACTGCCTCTGTTTTATGACCTTGCACATACGTCACTTAAAAACTACTCTGTTATTTCTCTCATATGTAAAATTAGGAAGTTGGACTACTTTATCTCTAAGGTCCTAACCAACTCTAAAAGTCTGTTGGATCAGAAGATTTCTAAAAGACCTTAGGATTCTAAAAAAACACCTATGATAGAAGACAGGCATAGGATTTATATGATAGAATCCTAAACTATATAGGATGACAACTGTCCCCTGTCATCCAAGTCAGAATACATTCTCAGGCATATTTGTGAGGCCCAACAAACTTAAAATATAAGTTGTTAACAGTCTCTAAGATAAGCATTTTATATGTACTTTCACTTATTTTGCTTAAATGAAGTTTCTGAGCTTCTAAATATTCTGAATAGTAATGAGATAACACCATAGCAATCTAATCTGCATGTAAAAGGGGAAAGATGTTAGAAAGAAAAATGAATACTTCAAAACCATACCAACTATGGGTCAAAACATATACAAAGCAATAGCAATTACAAAAAATAAATTATGAAATGCAAAAGAGAAAAGCTACTGTATAAATAATTTTCTTCCAAATAGCAAAATTAAACTTATTTTAGAAGAAGAAAAAAAATTCCTCTGATGAGGTCAAAATAACTTTCATCCTACCTGCAAAATTAAAATGGTAATGAAATGAAACTACATGAATGAAGAACTTTTGTCTGTATATCTGTAACTTTATTTTGAAATAAATTTATTGCAAGTGACAAGAGAAACCTTAAAAGCATTCCTACCACTTAACGAATGTAATTTGAGGCAGAACTCTGTCTTAGGACCACAGTATTTGTCAGGAAACATCCCTGGTTCCTGGTTTTGCTGTATATTTTCCAGAAATGTACTTAGTATGTGACCTTCATGTGGCTGCAAAGTTTTCCTAACTGTTTTCATAGTTCATAAAATGCTTAGGAAGTGTTTATAAAAATTGCTTAAAGAAATTGGGCCACAAAGAACTCAAGCTTCATAGATCTCCATGGCCTAGCTTAAATTTAGTTTTTCAAGGAAAGACATTTTTCATTGAAAATACACTAGTAACATCTGTATTTCAGGTTTTCTTGGAAGATCAAGTAAGATGAAATTCTGCCCAGTGTGTATTATTTGGCTATCACTTGAAATATGTGATGCTCCAATTACTCTTCTCATGAAATTATGCACACAAATGAATCCTCCCTCTTTTAATAACACCACCCTCCTTTTGTTGGTCCCTTTCAGTTATCTGACCATGGCAGAAAGACATGTCATCACCAGCATAATAAAATCTGCAAAAAAAAAAAAAAAAAAAAAAAAAAGCCCTTTGGAATCCACCGTATGAGCTGTCAAAACCCAAGTGTACTCTTGGATCTAAAGTCCACTACATGCAAGGGCCGACTTTTAACCCTGTAACCATTGACTATTTTTTCATGTAAGCACTAGGGGATACGTTCCCAGAGAAGCATCATAAACAAGATCTCAGTTCATATCTGTCTGGAGAATAATTGAACTGAGCAACAGAAAAACATTTTAAGTATCAGATTGCCTTTTCTTTTTGTTTTTTTTACAGGATAGAGGGGGGTACTGGACAATTTGAATTTAATTGAATGTGCCATCTTTGCTCTGAAATGCTGGTTTGGAGGCTCTACACTTGGGTTTTTTGCTGAACTTCATGCAATATACTTGTGCAGTGCAGACTAATAAATACACAACATATTAAGTATGTGTGTGTGAGTTCATTAATACAAACTGTGTAGGCGGTTGTCAGGTCAACGCTTACAGAGCTTTCTCACTCTGGAAGCCCATGTTGCTGGCAAAGTTTCTTGGGGAGCTTAATATCCAGTATGCCCTTTCCAATGATTCTAGTGATCAAGCTATTATAACAATACATTTTTTTAACCAGTCAATGTCAATAATTTGGGAAGAGAAAGAGAAGAAATGAGAAATCTGAAAAGATTTATCTTCAGCCAAATAATGCTACAATTTTTGCTTGACAATTCCCAAGTTGTATGTGGGTAACATATGGACTTCTATGAAAATGTACTTGTGACCCTCTTATTTCACATTTCTGACCCAAAGGAAAATTATAATGGAGATAACTGTCTTGGTTATTTGCTTTTAAAGAAGATGCAAACTCTATCAACACATAGGAAGTTTTTTCCTTTTGAACTAATGTGCTTAGAGGAATAAGCAATTAGGGGAGATTGGAGTCCTGAAGTCAAGGGTCATAAATTCCCACTTCACACTTTATATACAAGATTACCTGTGGACTGTGTTGTCTGTATTCAGTCATGGCTCATAACCATATGTCTGTTGTAATTTTTCCCAGAGGGGAGAAAATGCAAAATCTTCTCAAGCTCCTGCTGTGTTTGCAGTCACCTGAGGAAGGTGAATCTAACCTGCTACTTCACTCCCACTTCCTCAAAATCCTGACATCTACAAGACTACAAAACTATCTTTAAAACCTTGAGAAAAATACAAGAATTGTACCAGAAGGGTTAGATGTGAAATGTGTTTAACAGACGAGACCTATCCATAAAGCCTAACAGAAAAAGGAAGTATGAACTCAATCTCTAATATAAGAAACATTATTTGATTTATGGAATATATCTTTGGTTAATTGTTCCAGCTTTCAGTTATATTATAGCTTAAATAATAAGAGGTTTCATGTACCTCTTAAGTGGTAAGTACAAAATGGACAAACAGACAACATGCTTTTATCAACTCCTTCATTCCGAAATAAGAAAAATTTGGAAAAGCTCAATGCAAATTCAAACTCACCCCTTTGAGGAGTTTGTCCCAGTCCAGGACTTGGTTATCACTGCCTGAAGCAAGAAAGAGCAAATAAAGCCAAGCCAGTTCCCAGAAGGAGCCATCAGCAGGGGTCACTCTCAGTTCATTGTCCTGCAGGAAACAAGCAAAGCATGGCTGATCTGGCACTGACATGAGACCTGCTTGGGAAAATCCACCTCCAGAGGCAGTGGATAATTTTATCAAGTAAAAAGAACCTAGAGATTTCCCTTATTTTTGAGAAAAGTATAAGGCTCTGGGTTGAACTGTAGTGGTCACAGTAGGTTGCAAAGCATTTTAAGCCTTCACAATTGGTGCTGAAGAGGATCAGGTAGAAAAGAAAGACTGGGTAAAGGCCAGTTCTCCAGGACCCCAGATGATTTTTAGGAAGGAGAGGGTTTCAAAATATTAAACCAGTAGGAAAGCATGAGGACTTCCAAGGAGAATGGATATCCCAACCAATCAGAACAGTTTCCATCTCATTTGATGTACTGGAGCACACCAGCTGTTTGTCAACCCTGATTCTGGATGGAAAAACAAGCAGCTATGGAGATGGCTCTGGTGAGCGTAGCTGGGTCAGTCAAGGCAGGTCACTCCAGTATGATTCTCACTGTCATTTTGGTGCCACAAAGTTATTCAAGTGAACAGGAATTTGGCAGGAACCATTTGAGCTGTTGCAAGTTCAACAGGATCTGTCTTCCCATAGCAGAGTGATCACAACATCAGTGAAGAGTGAAAGAAAAATAAGAAACAAGGATCAAGATCCAATCTCAGGGAAGGAAACTGGCAAAATATAGACTCTGCTACTCGAGATTCAGGACAGGGCACCAGCTCTACAGGGAAATATGGCAAGAAGCAAGGAAACCAAATGGACTGAACATAGAAAATCAAGGCAGCATGGGGAGGGCAAATCTGTAAATGGGAAGAGGGTGCTGGAAATTGGAGGCTACATTATCTGGTACAAATATGATTCATCTGATTTAAGAAATGTAACCCAAGAAACTTCTCTTCTGATAGATTTACAATTATTAGTTTTTTTCCCCTCTTTGATCCTGTCTCACCTTCAGAAACATCTATTACCTGTATCCTGACCCTACAATTTCAACCCTCCATTTCTATTGATCTTCAATCTTATTGTTTTCATCCTTTTGAACACTTCTTCATTCTATGAGATCTTAATTCCAGACAGTATTGTTTCCAATTCTGGAATTCCTTGAATTACCCAACATTATATATTAACCACACTTTCAGTGTATGTTAAAGGAGTCATTAAAGGAGAGAAAGAGCATCATAAATAATAAGGTTTAAGGTTGTTTTTCCTTTTATCATATATAGTTTTTTTTTCCCCCTTTGACCATACATTGTCTATGTTGGCCTAAAGAAGTATAAAGCAATGTTGGTGTAGGGATGGTGACAACCTAAAGTTTTATTTGCCCAGCATGAGTTCCCATTCCCCCTGGTTTCTGAGAAACACCTCTCTACTCCATGTGTTCCTAGAGAAGCTGCCAAACATGTACCCCACCCAACCAGCAAAAGGTTTGGGCATGTGATCAGGTTTGATTCAATCATTATACAACATCCTCCTATCACAGTGATATGATTTGCATGGACACAGAATCTAAGCTTGGCCGTTAGAGTCCTCTCAGAGATCTTTTAGTTGTAGTTGTTGCAACAACAATAAAAAAAAAAAAAAAAAAAAAAAAAACTCTTCTGTTTGGATCACAACAGGATTACTTTTCTGCACCATAAGAGCCTGTCTACATACTAGAGAGAGGCCAACACATAAGTATAAGCAATGACAAGCAGAGCCAAGAGATAGAGAACTCAAGCCATGAAAATATCATTTGAGCCTGGATTCCAACCTTGACCTGCACATTACATGAGCCAATAAATATTGTTCTTTGTTTAAGCTAGTTTAAACTGAGTTCCAGTCACTTACAACTGAAAGAGCCCTGGGGTGTATAAATGTCAAGCACTATTAATGACAACATGGCTGATATTAACACAATCTCCACGGCTTAATGAAAAATGACTAATGTATGCAGCTAACACTTGCCAGAAATTCTTGATGCCCCATGCCAGTATTGTTACACATGCTCAGGGAGGTTGGAGAGCATATCATCAGTTACTATGGCTTAAGGAAGGATTTCAAGATCACAGATTTCTTGATTTTTTGCAAATTTAAACAGGGTTCTGGATCATGGATTTTGGATTTAGGAAGATGCAGTTCTTCCTGATACCAGGAAACCATAAAATATTGGACATGACACAGTTAAGTGGTGAAACCATATTCTGCTATAGCCAGAGGTGAAATCTTATAATCTTATAGTCACCCACAAGAAGTATCTGTTTCTATATTTTCTACCAAATGAAGAGAATCTTTTTTAGTTCATACTCAACCTGAAAGCTGTTCTTTCCAAAAATATAATGGGTATTAGATACTATCCTATTGCATCCCACTGTATTTCCAATATCAAATGCATCCTTCCACCCAAACAATATTGATGGCTATTGATTATATGGTAAGGATAGCAGTTGGCAGGACAAAGTTCAGCACTTAGTGGTGAATACAGGCAATAGACCCATGAAAAATGATTAATTTGGGTTAGTAACAAAAATTATAAAGAAAAATAAGTCAAGTAATGGAATAGGGAGGTAAAGGCTTCTCTGAAGAAGTGGCATTTAAGAACATATCTGAAGGACATGAAAGAGTAGCATAGGGTAGGGAAGGAAATTATAAATGTAAAATCCTTAGGTTGGAACGAGCTTAGCATATCCAAAGAGCAAAAAGAACCCCAGCAGGCTGGGCAGAGTGAACTTTACCAAGGCTCCTACCCTGTGAGCCTTGTTAAGAAATTTGAGTATTATTTCATATGTGATGCTAAATCATTGGAAGGTGTTGATTGGAATAGTAGCAGGTTACTGTTGGGGTGGGAAGAAGGCAGCAATGGTAGAGGCAGGGAATTAATATAAGACAATAAGAGAGTTATAATAAGCCAAGTAAGACCATACGGTGGCTTGAATTAAGGTAGAAGCACTGAAAGTGGTGAGAAGTTGGCTTTGTAACATAATTTAAAGTAAACTGGAAGGGACTTGCTAACAGATTGGCTGGGGGCTATGACGGAAGGAAAATAACCAAGGATAAATCTAGGCTTTGGGTCTAACCAACTGTAAATTATGGTAGCATTTATTGAGACAGAGAATACCAAGAGTGGAGTATGTTTCAGGGTGAAAATCCAGAGAGGTTTCTGCCTTTCATTTCTGAATGGGTCCTGTGGAGGTAGCCATACCTACCTCTCTATTCCCAGCATGACAGGGAGGTAGAGAAGAAGTGGTTGGTACTGTCTCAGCAAGGAGGCGTAAAACAGTCCCATAGACTTTCCCACACTTAAATGTGATATTGACCAAAATGGATATTTTCCCTACCCCTCAAAACAACATTGACATGGCAAAGAAGATTGGGTATCTTAAGCCTGGGTAATGGGAACAAAGGAAAACATATCAATGATCTGTGACAAGACAACTAAATCTTTCAGGAGAGAGTATATCTCAGCAGAACCCAGGAGGAATCAATGACAATGACAAGACACACCACCTTCCTCACCCCATCTAGTACCCAATGCCTAGAAATGATGTAAGCCCCAACACTCCATCCCTCTTCCACTGGAGGACCTAGACAAAGTACTATGAAGATGTAAAAAGATCCATGCAAAGGTCAATCTTCATCATGCAATTGAATAGGGGCTTGTTATAATTTGGTTATGTAAAAATAAAGATAGCTACATTGCTTGCCCCTTGTGGACTTGGATTAATATCTTCCGTATAGGGTAGAAACTCCTCTGGGGCTGATTGGCATGGATTTTGGAGAGCCAGAACAAAGAAGGGAGATCATCAAAGAGAGCTAAGCAGAGACACATTCTTTCATCAAATTTGACCAAGGATTGTAATGGGAATTAAAAATTATTGCTAAACTCAAGAGAAAATATATTCAAATAATACCAGCAAAGCATAAAATATTTGTGGATCATTTTGAAATATTCATGCTAAAGTGAGATAGTGTAGTAAATGGTATAATTATAAATCCTTAATGTAGGTCTGATGATTATCAATTAATTCATTTGTCTTGTGAGATCACAAGTTAAAAAACTCTTCAGATACTGTCATTCATATGTGACAAGCCATATGTCACTCCAGGTGACAATGACTGTCATGATGCTGGTGCTCAAATAGGGTAATTCAGGTAAATAGCATCATTTACTGAATGTAAGCTTAACCAGGCCACTTCCTGTCTATGATGGTACATGGAAAAACCATGGAGATTTCTTTGTAAAATTGTTGTAATTTTATGCTGTATGTAGCATTGGTCTTGAGTAGTCCAACGGCTTCTCAGTCATCAAACATTTTCTTGAGAACCACAAGTCTATATCAGTCTGTTCAATATAAAGAACTAACATAGATTCAGATGTTAATTATATTCCAGGGGAAATAACTATCATTTTGAGTATCTAATGATGTAGAATTTTTACTTTGTAAGCCTTTAGTATAAAAATCTAGTGGAATTAATTTGCGCATAGAAATGTTTAAGTCTTTTCCTTAAGAACTGCTCACAACTTTAGTGAGTTTTCTCAGGAATAACTTGAAAGCGTAGGGTGATGACATCAGAAGCTAGGGTTACTCATTGCTTTTCCTTTAACTATTTTCCTGTTATAGCAAGTGACCTGGGCCTTCCTGAGATTGTTTAGTGAGTTCACATGTTTTTTATTCCATGATCCATTTCCATATCCTAAAATACAGAATCAAATATGAAATCTTAGAAAACAGTGTCTCCAAAGGAAGTTTAAAATGCTAGAAGCAGATATTCCAAACTGAAGGAGAATTGCTGTGGAAAACCCTTAAAGAAAGATTAGTATTTGGCCATCTATAGTAGCATCATTGACCATCAGCTGTGAACAAACCTGAAAAAAATCTATTTTTTTTAAAACCTTTCATTATAAAGAAAAGCAAGAAGTATACTTTCTTTACTCAGGAAAATGAGTACAACTCTAGGACTCTTGCTCTCAGGGCTTTTGTAGTCTGCACAGACTGCCTTTTTACATGAGACTATAATGCTGGACCAGTAATATGAAATCCACACTGAATCGAACCTGCATTTTTGTTTTTCTGTTTGCCATTTTTTATTTGTATTGCTTTAGAGGAACAGAATACCCAAAGCTTTCAAGTGAAATTGGTACAATACCTGAATCCAGTTGGGATGCTGACTCTCCCAAGACCCTCATTCCCCCAGAAAATAGCTTTGGAAAATATTAGTGCCAACTGTATAATTTTTGAAAGAAATAATCTCATGGGGCTTCAATAACTTTGCTGCAGTTATCATAAGAACATATTTTAGAAGCTGTCTTTTTTATCTTGTTTAGCATAGCCAATAACTTCTGTTTTGCCTGTCCAGTAAGCCTTTTCTTTCTCATTGATAAAGCAGCCTAATTTACCTTTTAGAAACTGTCTTCCTTCCAATTCAAATTATTTTAGTAAATTAATATCCCAACCATCGTTTCCCCTTCCTGCCTCAACTGAGAGTTAATGACCTGGATCCTATCCATCCCAAGACCTGATTGTTTAGCTCTTCCTTAAATTCCATGGAATATCCCATATGCTTCCAATATGCTTTCACTTTTTTCTTTTTTTTTACTTAGCTTAGCCAAAGGACTCTGATACAATATGCAATAATCAAAATCAACTTGAATTTCAATCTTGCCCATTTATGAGTATTGCCATAAATGCTACAGTATTCCAACCATGTTGCCTGTATTCACTGGCATGGAGTAGTACTCCTGAGCTTCAATGACTGTCACCTGACTGAGCGAGGTGTTGAAATAAAGACACTAACCTGTGGTTCATCTGGTACATACAGTTTCTGTGTTCTGCTGTCTTTCGAAGCTACAAATCACTTTTATATTAGAAAATCATCTCACTTTTCTTGCATGTGGTGAGACCATCTCACTTGCAAGAGCATTTTCTTGGGCCATAACAAATATTAAATTTTGTTCAGTCAAGAGAAATTGTAGTGCCTTTACATTTTATAACACTTCATATTGTACCAGAAAAATTCAAATATCATTCCATTCACTCTGTTGTTGATATCACATAGCTGAGAAAACAGGCTTAAAGAGGTTAAGTGTATTTCCCAATCACACAGTTGGTGTATGTCAGAACTGGAACTAGATAGTTTCTAATTCAGAAATCCAAAGTCAGTCCCTTTACATCATAACAGATTCTCTCTAGAAGATCTGCTTTTTAACTGTCTTTTAAATAGGATCCCTTGCATTTCTCCCAAACATAAAATATTAGGTGGCAGAAAGATTGGCAAAGAGCTAACAAGTTTCCATAGATGGTCCAGTTGCTGGGGCTAAAACTAATCCGAGTTGTCCTCATTGAATTTCAGAAAAAATACACCTCAGGGAAATTAAAACACAAAAATTCAAGAACGCTAATATTGACGCTCACTATAATCTCTTGATACTCCTTCCTGACATTTCTTTGGCTTTTTTAGGGTGGTCTGGCTGAAATGTGCTTATGAGACTCTATAAACACAGCCAAAAGACACACTAAAAACTCTGGAACAGGCATGTATATAGGACATTTTAAATGTCTTCTTCATTATTTTTGATATTTAATTTTTGCATTCATGTTACTGCTTTTAAAATTATTCAGTAAGTTTACTGTTCCTGTATCAGTTATCTATTGCTGAATAACAAACAACCCCCAAATGCAATATCTTAAAAAACAACCACCATTTATTTAGCTTAAGAGCTGTGGGTTGGCAGTTTGAGCTAGGTTCATCTGGATCCCACTGGTCTTAGCTGGGGTCATCCCTGAATTGTGGACACCTGGTATATTGACTGAGGCTGGGCTGATTTTGTCTGGGACAACTGGAACAATTGGCAAATGTATCTCTTACATCCAGCTGGTTAGCTAAGTTTTATCACATGGTGGAAGTCAAAGATTTTCAAGAGCAGTAAGAAAGGGCAGGTCCCAGAATGCAAGTGTTTTTTAAACCCTGATTGTTTCATGTTGGATAATGTACAATTGGCCAAAGCAAGTCACAAGACCTGCCTAGAATCTGTGGGAAGGTAATACCAATGGGTGTAAATAGAAGAAAGGATATAATTTGTAGTCACAAATCTGCAACAGTTCATTTATTTGTTGGTTGGCTAATGCATTTTCAATGATAGGCCAGGTTAGGTATATCCTATGTGGCATATCCTATAGATGGGCTAATTAAATTTCTATTAAATTTGAAAATTGAAAAAATGAGACTCTCTTTTTAGATGCTTAATTAAATCCATATCCAATTGAAAATTGAATGGATACATTCTAAGGCCTTCAAAAGTTCCTAAATTTTCACTTGTTCATAGCATAGACACTGAATATCCAAAATTTCTGTTTTCTGATTAAGAAGAAAAGCTTTCTTAGACCTTAGATAATACTGTTCTCATTTCAATTTGCCTGGATTATTTCAGATCAGATGATGAGTAGAAAGAACAAAATACCATAAAGCAATGAAGAAGTTAAATGGTCAGGTAAGCTCACCCACTATTCTAATGTCTTTTTTCCTGAATACTAAGCATATAATTCAGTGAAGTTCTCAGTAATTTACTGATGACTACTCATCATGAACTTTCAGAATTCCGCACAAAGAGTTGAAACCAAGAATGTTAAATTCTTGACTATCAAGATTATATTTTCTCTTATTCTTCATAATCAAGAAAAGATTTTGAAATATGTGGGTACATGTAAAAATATGGATATATAAAGATTCTAGTTCAATTTCAAGACAGGAAGTTATATTAAAAAACACATAACTTGCTTTTAAGCATGATCTGAAAGACTTGGTAATTTATACTTACAACAATTTTGGTACAAAAATTATCAATGAAAAACTCTGCTAGATCACATAAGTGTCTCTTTTATAATTCATAGCACTTATCAATGGGCTGGCATATTTCCAACATATACTTCCATGAGGCCTGTCATTTATGGATCCAAGCTTCTTAAAAATATTTCAATAGCATCCTAAGGTAAAAGCCTGTTCTAACTCTAAGCAATATTAATGGCAGTGTAGAAAATAAAAAGTGCAATTAAACTATTTATTTGGCTTAAAATGGGATGAATTTTTCTCTGCCACATTAGAAAAAAATTCAATCTCAACCACCAAACAAAAATGAGACAGTGGTAGTTACAGAACAGCTTTATTGGCCAATGGAGTAGAAACAAGGAAATGTCTGGGAAAGCACTTTGTTCTCTGCTGGATGTGCTTGTCATGGTTAATATTTGATGCTTCTCCCTTTATATAGAACAAGGACTTGGAAAACTCCTCCACACTGTTGGTTGGGTCAGACAATGGAAGAAGTTTGCTGGGAAATGAGAACTAAGAGTACTGGATTTGCTTTTTCTGGCACACCATGTGATTGTCTGCTTTTCAACCTCCCCAAGTCCTACACTTTTCCCCAACAAGTTCCTCGCACCCTCCAACAAGCTGCTTGAATTATGGTCACATATCTACAGGCTGTTGTTTCAAAAAGATAATAAAGAAACACTGTAATGTGTTAAATTTGGACTGCTTTCTCAGAGAGGCAAAACAGATGTCAAGAGAGGAGGACTATCAATCTAAAGCTAAAGTGAGAGGAGAAAACTAAAATAAAAACTTCAAAATAAATCATTCACTAGAGTCAGGGGATGACAGAGTATGATAAAATGGGGTAGTGGCTTGAGGGAGGAGGCTCAAGACAGGCTCAAAATTCTGTTTCAGAACCAAAATGTGTTCAAAATGTCACAAGTGCCTCATTTTAAACAGAATCTTCCATAGATCTATAAAAAGAATTGCAAGAGGGAGAATTTCTTATGAAACCAATCATATGATTCTATTGGTCTCTTTAGAAAGGCATGCCCAAAAGCTAGTTAGGAATCTTTAATCAGTATAGATTCATATTTAGCATTCCCAAGCTCCAGCCTTCCAACACCATCTTTGACCCCTTCTACACATTTGTTCAATTGCTGTATTGCAGTTCTGTGTTTCTGCCACTTTCTTTCACTTTCTTGCATTTCCTCATTTTCATAGGTAGAGGGTGGATGGAAAGATAGAGATAGATAGATAGATTGATAGATATAGATGATAGGTAGATGATAGATAGATAGATTATTGATAGATAGATGACAGATAGCTCTCTTGCTTTTTTTTTTTTTTTTTTTTAACTCCCCCTTTAAACTACAAGGCTCTGGAAAGCAGGAACAATATCTCTTCTTCAATATGCAACCCTAGTGCTTACTTCATATAGTGACAGCTGAGAAATACTTTCAGACTATCTGATTAAATGATTCAAGAGTTTTAAGCTTCTTTTACAAAATATCATGGAAAAATGTGAATGCAACAGTATATATACAATGAGAACCAAGTGCTTTTGAATGTTCTCAGAAGAAAAATGCCAAAACCCTGCTTGGGAAAGACATGTGCCTTTATTTTGTTTCAGTGGCACTTAAAGAGGCACACCAGGGGCCAAAATTTAATATTTTAAAAAATATAGAAGAATACCCAGAATCAGCAGTTATTTCTGTTTTTGTAAGTTCTATACTTTGGCACTGGAGAAATTATATTGCTGAGACAAGATGGCCACATGTTCTTGATTCTGTGGCTTATAATTTGAAGATTTCATAGCACCAAATTATAGCAACCATCTGATTCAGTTAAAGTTCAGAAAGCTCTGGTTATGCAAATGATTCATCTGGCCTAAATCAAACTGGGTTTGAGAGCTTACCAGAAAACCAAGGAGAGAACAGCTATGTCGGGGTATATAAAACTGTCCAGGTCTCTAAGGAGATGAAATTTCAGGAGAAGAGGTAATTAATTGAATTCGAGTCTCATTTCCAAGGCTTGTCTCCAGAGGGTGAGTATTACAAAGGAACTAAGTCAAAAAAAAATGATTTCTGCAGTTCCATGCAAGACTACCTCAACTACCATACATGGACACCTGCCTCTCCAACTCAACGTCAGTCCCATAGCACTACCATCAATATTACCCTCATCCTTCTCCAAAATGAGAGATTCCATATTTTTCCAAGATCACACGCCCTAGCATCTTACAGCACCTAAACCAAGATTCTCTTACTATCTATACCCTATTCAAATTTAAATCCATTCACTTTTATAATCTCAAACACAATGTATGAAGACACTAGTAACTGCTCAAAACATAACAAAGGTGATTTAAAATCTACCTAAAGTGTGACCCCTTAAAATTAAGAATGATACAACAAAAAAATACGAAAATACCTCAAGTGTACAGGTCAAAGAAACACAAATCGCTTTCTCTTACATTTTAAGTAATTTTGTAATTCACTTAGGCATGTCTGCCTAATATATTGATGCAGTCTCAAGAGATGATAGAATGCTTTTCTGGATGGCTGAAATAGTTTAAGTTTAATCTTCATGACACAGACAACAGGCTGTTCATGTCCATATTCCAAATGACGTGGAAGTTACTTCATCTCAAAGGCCTGTTGAGAGGCCAGTAAAGTCACTGTAATGCATTAGTCTGCACTTCGGGGCCTCTAGATGGTGGCTGTAAAATTGTAAGTCTTTGATGAACACTTCAAGGATTGGATGATGAGAGCTTTTCTACAAAAGAAAATGTGAGTCACACAGCTTTTACAAGGCTATCTGCTTCATGAGGAAAGCCTGAAAAACTGGTATGAAGTGCTGTCCCTGTCAGACAAGTGTCGGGAGACAAACAAAAAGACAAGTAAGAGACACTGTATAAATCAAAGTTCCAAATTGTCTTTAGAAAATGAGCTTCTGCAGCAAATTCTTTATTGACCTAAGGAATAATAGCAGGAACCGGCATGGCTGCCATGGAAGTTTACAAAGTTTTCATAACCCAGTATTCCTGGGCACATATCCCCCTTCTAAGCATCATATTGACATTGCTATATCATGTATGAAAATGATAGAAACATTTTCATCCAAATCTTATTCATGTAGATATATTTACTTGGACTTAAGCACCATATAATTTCCAATACCATTTTGAGCCGGTGTTAAATCTATGTGTGTGGGGAGATGGGGGACAGGCAAAATAGGGGGACATTATCCTTTTGGCATGCAACAACCTAACAATTAAAATCTTCTATTTTATATTCAACATGGATGTATTTCATGTAAAGTATGAACTTATGGTAATTGGGAAGGGTTGTTAAAAGAATTACATAATTCTCAAAAGCAAGTATTTATTTCTGTAACTGAATCAAAATCCTTTGGCAAATTGATTTGAATTGAGAAATGACACTTTTCCAAAAATAGTTATTTTTAAATATATTTTTTTCTTTATTTTAGTTTTTCTAGTATCTGCATTTTCTGAATACACTTCCCTGGGTGCCAACATTTTTAATTCTCAGGACTTAAAATAGGCAAAACATAAGGACCTTATCAAATAGTAAGTATTCCATTGTCTTTTGCTATTAATTTTTGCATTTTATCTTTAAGTAAAAATGTTTTCCATTTATTATGTAATTTTTTAAAAGAACATATATGCAGAAGTAGGTCTCTAAAAATTTAACAAAATAGGAAGGAGAATTTTACTGTTTCAAAGGTAAGTGTTTTGGCAAAATGTCTATTATACTTCTGTTTCTGTTTCTACATCATTCTAAGTATGTTTGTTTACAGCTAACAACAACAATAAAAGGATAATAAAAAGAAGTGGACATAAACATTTTTATAGGAAATATAATTAAATGGAATTTTTTTTAAAAAATAGAGTGTTTCTCATTAAAAGTCTGAGTCTAGTTCATTATGCTGTATGCCCCCAGACCTTTAATGCATATATAACAAGAAACGGGTCCAGATCCACTTTGTGAAATGGCACACTTGTGAAGGATAATACTCATTTAATTTCTTACCCAGATTTTGATAAAAGTGAAAAGAAATCTGTGGTGAAGTAAGTAATGTGAAAGACACAACTGTCACGAACCTAAGTTTTATATACTAAATTGTAACAATTATTATATCAATGACTGTTGCTCACTTAAGAATGCAAAGAGTTTAAATAGTTGCAGAAAATGTACCAGCTAGTATCCAAATTGTGTTTTCTTTCGCCTGGGCAAAACTTAACTCCACCACTGACAAATTCTAAACAGTCCTAATAAGTAATAACTACAATATAGAGTTAGCCTTTAATCTAGTCTGATTTGTTTTTTATTAATTGAATTAAAAAAAAAATCCTTCAGTACTTTATTTTTGCAACATGTCACTGGAAATACAGTTTCCATCAAGTTGTAATGTGGTTCTCAGGGCACTGTGGCTGAAACTGCTACTTAAAAAAAAAAAAAGTATTTTTAATGTAATCTTCAATATCAATTTACTGTGAACATGTATGAAAGTAAATAGATACCCCAAACAGCAAAAGTAAATTAGTTACCAAAAAGCATGTGCCAGAGACCACATGAAGGCACACAGCTGCTTGCTAAATCACATGTTTATGATGAAAAAATAGCAAACTGATTTGTTTTCCAAAGCATAAGACTGTACTGAAGGTGACTTTTCCCAAAACATCAACATTTTCAGGGTATTTATCCTGGTACTCGAAAACTGCAATTAAAATAAGTGGACATTCTGGTGCCTCTAAATGCATCCTATTGTTCCCAGTACCTTACAAGTGAATTATTCAAATTCTTAATTTCTAGAGTCAAATGCCAATGAATTCTCTTAAGCAGAAGGGAAATAATTTAAACATCCCCCCAGTGACTTTGGGTGAGTGTCACTAAGAAGTTTCTGTAAGTAGATTACATCCTGAAATTCTGAGAAGATAAAGCTATGCAATTTCAAATTTAAGAATCATGAAGAAGATAACTTCTATGTGGCGAAGGGAAAGCTAGATTTCACTATTTGAAATCAGAATATGATATTTTCTATTCATTTCACTTCAAGTTCCTTTGAAAGAGCCATGTCTGGATAGAGCCTCTTTTTGCCTGCATAAATTGCTGTTTTCAGTTTGAAGTCCTTTTTTCTCCTCAGGGCTCTTTCCTGGAAGGGACTCAATCAAGCCTCAGGCTTAAATTGTATGTATGTTGCATTCATAAAAAGATTGTGGCACCAAATGTCTTGTTCTAACCACACCAATTCATGGCATGCTTGGAGAGGCTTGGTCTCCCTCCATCCCTGGATCTTAGAAGTCAGTACCTTATGAATATTTGAAAGGATACATTTCCCAAACAGATGGCAGAAGCTTCATCTACTTTTAGCAAAGAAACACAAAAGTGAGAAGGAGTTTACATGAATCTGACCAGAAAATACTTGCCACAATTTGAAACGATTACCACAGAAAAAAAGCTGCAACCACAGAATGACCAAAATTAGCACAGAGGTAAAGCTTGTAATACTGCCACAGTTTTGGAGGGAAATAGAACACACACATTATTTTCCATTTATCATCCCAGAACCCATCCATCCCACCCCGATCCTGCAGGAAAAATCTTACCCTTTCCAATAGACTTTACTTCCTATCCTACATGCTACCAATGACAGATATTAGCTATAGTCTCAACCAATACTTTCCCTCTTCCTAAGTACACATCCACATTTCCTAAGTACACATTTTCTAGACTTCTTGCATATTTTTCACCTCTGCTCAGAGGCAGTTAGACAGGTAGATGTTCTCCATGTGCTTTCTTCTCCTTAATTACAGGTGAATGAGACCAAGTGAACTGGAAAACATATTTAAAAAGAGATGCAGAGTGAAAGGGTAGACAGAGCCTAGATCCCTGAATGACTGCATGGAACACGGTCTCTTTCCATCTGAACTGCATTGAATTCACTTCAGCATCAGAAAAAAGTGTACTTTTATGGTGTTAAGCTTCTGAGGTTTAGGGTTCATTTTTTATAGCATTTAGTCTACCTTTATTATTAAAAACAACTCCTCTTCTTTGCTCTACATTTTCTTCTCCCCACTACACTCAAAAATTCCAGCCTGAAAAATTCCAAACTGAAGCACAGAGAGAAACTGTCACTGAGCAAGATGCCATGAAAATATTATCCACCAGATTCCAGCCTGAAAAATTCCAAACTGAAGCACAGAGAGAAATTGTGTCACTGAGCAAGATGCCATGAAAATATTATCCACCAAATGAAAAGCACATTGTCCAGTAGTTCCATTTGTTATTTAAATACCTAAGTTATTATCCCAGTCATACATATTATCTAGTACTCCAGATTTATGGAAAAATATTATTTTCACTGTGGAAGGAGTCTACCATGGCCAAACCAGTAGGAACTTTGCAAAGGATCTCTCAGCTGGAGTTGTTCTTTGTGTCTTCCTCACTCCTGACTCATCCAGTGACCATTCGAAAACCATTTCCTTCTGTGCTACTATAACTCATAAGAATGGAGTGGTCCTAACAGTAGGGTAATGACCTTGCCAGTCCACAGAGAGACTAACAGTATAAAACAGAGATGAGATCATCTTATATTGAGCCCCATAACTATGATATCAGACTCAAAGAAGTTTTAAATCTTGTTAGGCCACTAACTTTGGTCTTGCTGGAAATTTTCATAGCTCTACAGGATAATAAAATCTCCCACAAACCAGAGATGTGTGGAAAAAGAAGGAAATTCAAGTAGCCAAGTAGAATTAGCCTTATCTTGTAGACATTGCAGCATTTCCTACATTTAATCTTTGTGAGCAGTGTGCTTCAATTCTTTGGGGATGACAAACATAGGGAACACATTAGAAATATAAACTCAACTGTTTGACACACTGGAATTTTCAACTATTGTTTTCAGCTGGAAAAGTATAAAATAATAAACTTAGATGTTCTAAGTGTGGCCTTTGGAACTTTCTTTGTTGATGCTATCACGAGCACACGTATTAAAAGTGAAATAGAAGATGAATAGTTTACAGGATAAAGAAATATTTTCCATCTTCACAATCTACAGTTTCAAAGTTCCCCTAAGGCCTTAAAATGAAGTCTACTTTACTTGGTGGTCTCAGCTCTAACCCCTGGAGAATGCACTCCACATCTCCAACACACAACACCTGATTCTGCAGAATTTGACACTTATCTGCAGCCTCCGCACGGAAGAAATGCAGGACTTGACATGCATGGAAATTAAATTATCTTCTACCCCTAGAGACATGCTGTCCTCCCAGGTCAGGGTTACATTAAGGTCAAATGAAGGAGCTCACATTTCAACCAATTCCACCCTAGCTGTGAATCAACAGAAAACACATCCTTTTGAGTTCTTGATTGTCTGCTACATTTTATGTGAGCCAGCAAAAATTAAAAATAGAAAAATACATCAAATCAGTTTAAATGAAAATTAGTTTTGCATTATCAAACTAGATGATTAGCTTAAAGGCTAGGAATTGCCTCTAAAGTGTGAGTTTTCGATGAGTTCTCAAATGTGCAAAAAAAAAATATGAGTCAATCATAAAAATTCTGCCTGAGTTGGTGAAGACTGACCCTAGTAGCTCTCACTGTGAGTTTCATAGAAACCTAGGAATCATTTAATTGGTTTGTTGATTAGTAATTTATAATCATATGTCAGAATGGCTTACATCCAATCAAAAATAGAAAGAGATTTTAGGACTCACCATTAAGGCCTCAATAAACATATAGAGGCACTTAAAACATGAGAAAAATCCTTTTAATCAGAACTCACTAGTCATAATCATGGGTGCCCATTCAATGCATCATTACATTAGACTTCCTTATATTTTAAGTATTGTCAAACAGTATTCTCATTGCTAAAAGGAGACTATTTGACCTGTCCATTTCTGGTCAGTTCCTTCTTAGCTGATAACACCCAGCCATTTATGAGTATAAATCTCAGCCAAATCACGCAAGTTAAAAAATAATAATAAATCTGAGTGCAATAGGATTTTTCTACTCTTTCAGAATGCATTATATTTCCCACTGTCAGCCAAAATTTGAAGCATTTAATATAATTATATAATTATATAATTATGTCTGCAAATGAAGATGATTTGTTTCAATGCCTATGAAGATGCCCACAACTCTGAATGCAGATGTCATAAAGTCTCCGGATTCCTAGGAGCCATTGACTGTACTGTTCTTCATTCTTTGGTTTGCCCAATTCAAGTCCTAGCTATTATGCTAGAGAAACTGTGTCAACAAACAAACTTTCTTTCCTTCCTCACTTAACCACAGCCTCAACTGAAGACCCAAATGCCTTAAACTGTGCTGCCTCATGGGCAGCAGCAGGGAAATAAGATGGGGCACGTGCTTCTTTAGGACACAGGCCACCCTGAGTGTGCATGTAGGCTTAAATCATATCATCATCACTGTGTTCTTTGGTCTACTGCCCTCACATTTTAATCAAATATACTGAAACAAACTGTCAAACTTCTTGCTACAAGAATTTCATGTCTGGGGCATGCCCAGGAAATCAGTAAATACTCAGGCTAAGCAACTCTATTCACTTTCAGAATTCAATAGAAAAAGAACAACTTCTAAGAAAGGGGAATACAAAGAGAAAAAATATTTCACAAATGGATTGACATGAGCAATTTAAAAACAGTGCATGACCCAGTTGACTTCTCATCTACAACTACCTAATTAACCTCAATTAATTCATCTTTTCATTTGACCAAAATGGAAAAGCATTTTCAATCAGTATATAATATATAGAATAAAATGATTAAAATTTCAAGTAGTCAAATTACTTAAAGGAGTTAAGTCTCAACATCTGGTGGCTTATCAGCACATCAGTAATTTCTCCCGCTTTGTTCCAAACAGGGTTTCTCCCACAGCCTGATTGTTTGGGAAGAGAATGTTCTTTTCCATGGCAGAATTTTCCCACAATGTATCTAGGACCCCAGCATAATATTGCTCACCCTAATCTCTAAAAATCATTATCTTCAAGCCCCTCCCAGACTTAAGAATTCTGTGTGCCCAAATATGTAAAGGATAGAGCAAACCTTTCTGGTTAAAACTGCAAAACCTCCTGAGAAACAACAAAAATGTCCTGAGTAAGCCTCAGCAGCAACCTCAGAAGTGAGTGGCAGCAGCAGCAGCAGCTGGCAGCCTTGGTAGGGGCAAGATCACCCAGAGAACTATTCTGACTTGAAGCATCTAAGCTCCGGGTCTCATCTGGCATTATAAGAGGACAAATTGAGCTAACTTTTTGCCTTACAGATAAACTGAGCTTAATGGGAATCACATAGAGTTCTCATTAGTAAGAGACAGGTACACTCTCCAAATAGTACTTATTGCTTGCTTATGTATTTTATGAGTAATAATATAAGTAATATATGCTGATTATAAGAAAATAAATAGAAATATTTGCCTTCCCCCAATACCAGAGCCCTCATCAGAGATGAGTGGCCCTCCAAGCCAATTTTTATGTACTTAAAAATAACAAAATAATCAAAACTTATTGTTCTAGTTTGCTAATGCTGCAGAATGCAAAACACCAGAGATGGATAGGCTTTTATAAAATGGGGGTTTATTTCACTACACAGTTACAGTCTTAAGGCCACAAAGCATCCAAGGTAACACCTCAGCAATCGGGTACTTTCACCGGAGGATGGCCAATGGCGTCCGGAAAACCTCTGCTAGCTACAAAGGCAGCTGGCATCTGCTCCAAAGCTCCGGCCTCAAAACGGCTTTCTCCCAGGACTTTCCTTTCTAGCAAGCTTGCTTCTCTTCAAAACATCACTCCCAGCTGCACTCTCTTTCCTCTTTGAGTCAGCTCATTTATATAGCTCCACCGATCAAGGGCCCACCCTGAATGGGCAGGGCCACGCCTCCATGAGAACATCGCATCAGAATCATTGCCCACAGCTGGGTGGGGCACATTCCAAGCAAATCCAACCATCACCAAAACGCCTGCCCCACACAAGACCACAAAGACAATGGCATTTGGGGGACACAATACACTCAAACCGGCACACTTATATAATGTTTACCATGTGCCAAGATTTGTACCAAGCACTTTTACAAAGACCAAGTTTTATAGTCTTTATAGTCAACCAAATGTGAACACAGTTATACAGAAAATAAAATTATTATCCCAATTTTACAGATAATAAAACTGAGGCACAAAGAAATTAAGTGACTTGCCCGAGTTCACACAACTAATAAGTGACCCAGATGAGGTTTGAATCCAACCTCCTTTGCTTTTAACCACCATGCAATACTATCCCTAAATATATACGACAATGGAGGTGGGGGTGGAAGTGCAAGGGCAGATAGAGAGGGACAGGTAGAAATACTGGCTGTATATGGTGGTCAGCAAAGACACAAATGTCGACACAGATATAGACATAGGTGTAGACATGGATTTGCTAAAGACAAATTTGTGTAGTTTTCTGTGTTTCTTGCATTAATAGGATCATCTTCTGTGTATTATTCTGATATTTTCTTTTTTATTATTCTGGTTCATTGAGATATCATTTCCATACAATACAATCCAAATGTTCTACTGTACATATTGTATGAGTTTAGTTTACTGTTATGTAATCACTACCATAATCAAAATACAGAATATTTCCATCATCCCAGTAAGTTTCGTCATGCTACTTGGATGATAACCCCTCCCTGGAAACCACAATCCACCTTCTGTGGGACTTGTTTTTAACTTATCACTGTAGTTTGGATATTTTTCTATGGGAATGGGAAGAGTAGAATAAATTCCAGTGATTCTGCAAAATATTATCTATAGTAGGTAAAATCTGACCTACATTTTCATATGTTTATATCAAAGTTTTTAGAGTACATTGGAAATGGGATAATAGAATAGATTTTGTACCATAGTCCTCTCATATTTTTCTCTTTCAAAATCCATAGCAAATGCTAAACAAAAGAAGTATGGGCCACACAACTTTTCTCCAAAAAGATTGCCAACTATAAGGAAGAAACATCTGTTAATTTGCCTTCCTTCACCTTGCTGAAAGACAAAAGGGATAGTTAACGAGAATTAGTGAAGAGGCCTGAAGGCAGAATAAAAACATCAAAAAACACCATAAACTTATTTGCATATTTTAAAGCTACATAAATAAGATTACTGTATATAACGGAGTTGAAATAAATTGAAGAATTATTCAGGGCCTGTCCTCCAGCTGAGAGGTCAAGTCTGAAAATACTAATGGAACAACCAGGAGACAGAGGACTTGGATGATTGGGAGGATGGGTCTTTGTAGGTTCTTAATGCCAAGAAATGGAAGAAAACTTGAATAATATCTTCAGCTTCACACAACCATGACCCTTAAATATCAGACTCAATATTCTCATTTAGCATTTCATAAGCTTCTCCAAGTTTTCAAAGGAGATCAAGTATTTTTTTTTCCTCCAGATTAATTTTTTTTGGCAACCCAAATGTGCCCAGAGGAATCCACAAAACTTATTCATTCACACACGCACAGAAAAAAGCTAAGGTTATTGACTAACAAGTTGATAAATTGTAACTCTGCCAGCAGCTGGTTCTCATGGAATTGCTTTGCTGCATATTGAAACGACAGCAGCAAAATGCTTGAGGTTTCTCTGTATGGATTGTATCTAGTAGAGTATAGAATTACAAAAAATAATGCTATCTTACTAAAAAAAAAATCTTTCATACATGTTTTGTGAATCCAATTAAACATATTGGCTTAAGCAGGTGTACTCTGATGGCAGATATATCACCTGGATGGGATAATAGAGCTTTAGACACATCCCTGGAAGGGATAATAGAGCTTCAGGCCCATGGGTCAAATGCAGGATGGTATTCTGGAAGTTCATGATAGGAAAGAGCAAGGGTCTTGTCCCAAAACTCATTTTTTAAAGAGATACTTGAGAGTCAAACATTCTGAGTGTTACATTCCCAGGGTGCACTCCGAAGGAGGTGTGTGTATAATGTACACTCAAAGAGACGACAACTAGGGGTGGCAGTCAGCAGGGAGACCTGCTTTCACCTAAGATGTTGGTCCCCCTATTCTGCCTGTTTTTCTGTCAAATACATTTCATCAAACACCTAGGGAAGTACCATTTCATTCCTTTACTTCTAAACTGAGGGATTTATTTCTACCATTGAACACTCCATCAAACAGGCAAAAATGTCTAAAGAATTAGGAGTCCTCACCCAGATTTTATAGCCAAAGAGAAAGCTGCAGCTGTGGAAAGCTAGTGACAGAATCTCATTCTGCCTCTGGAAAAATCAGTTTCCAATCATGAGCACAAACATCCCAGTAGGCAGGGAGGCTTATGGATTTTCCACCTTCTGGACTACTTCAGCAATTCCAGCCTTAAAGGTTGGCACAGTAGATGGATTGAGAGAGGAACACAAATTGAGTGTGTTTGCTACATCATTTTATAGGTTTCATCATGCTAGTCCTAGTTACAAGAGGATGAGTTAGAGATTAGGATATCCAAGAGAAGATAGTATTTCTAAATTCAGGCAGCAGATTCAATTTAAGAGAAGACTTAAAATGCCAATCTCAAACCTGAAGTAGGAACCAGATGGCAATATATCAACTAAAAATATATAGTAGACTCTAAGAAGTTGTATCTGTCTAACGCTTTAATTTAAACTGAGATATATTTGTCATTCATTGTACAAGAAAAATAATAGCTAGTATTTATCTAGCACTTCATTTGAATACTCCACACAATCCTCACAATTACCCTATGAGGTGGGCAGCGATCTTCTTGTTTTATGTGATAAAATTGAATCTTGGAGAGGTTGAGAGACCTGCCCCCAAACCAACAGCTTTGAAGTGAAAGAACTGGTGTGCCAGTTCCATGACATTCTACTGTGCCACAGCTCTCTCCTAAGACACTTAGTCCCCAAACGAAGAGGTGGTGAGAGTATAGAGAGGGGATTAAGGTGAACGCTGGAATTCACGAGATCTGAATGATTTATAAAACTAGTTATTTAAAATTGGCTCTCTAAGACCCTGCAGCTACTAATGAATTATTAACCCTGGACTCCCTTTATCTTGCCCCAACATTAAATTTGCAGAATGTCCCAGAACCTGAAATGGATCTTTCTCAGTTAGTAGGAAACAAATATGGGAGTAAGAAACGAGGCTTAGCCCGTTGGTGAGACAGGAGGGCTCAGGACTTATGCTAGGACCTAAAGGTAATCTGGTTCCTGGCATGAAAATCATTCAAGAAGAATTGAATATTTTGGAAGAAAACAAGTAGTAGTTTTCTTTAAATGTTTATTGGGGATATTTAGACCTATCAATAATTTAAATTCCTATTAATTAAATCAAAACTTGGGCATCAGTGCCTGAGGTCAGAAGAAAATTAGATTGATACCTCCAAAAGAAATGAACACACGAAACAAAACAAAATAACTCAAAGCCCTCATGGTCGAACTAAATGACATTGTGTAACTCTAATAATTATTTGTTCCTCATCAAAGAAAGGATTTTTGGTATCCTGTGTTTGAATTTCTAAGAGTACTTATGTAAATGTGAAACTTTTGCTGACTTAAAAGGCAATAGAGTTTTTGAGGTTATTTAAGACTGTTGGTAAACTGGGTTAGGCCAGGATATTTATGCAATTTAATGAAAGAATTTGTATTTTGGTCTGACCAAACCATGAAAATTCCTTTGCTATCACCAGTTATATTTCCTACTTCTCAATTTAGTCAATTTGATAAAATAAAATGTCTCTATAGCATGGTGATTGTCTTCTCTTAAAATTTGTCTGGTGTATTTCAGCAAATAAGAAAAATAATTTCAGCAAATAAGAAAAACCATATTTTTTTATTTTGTCTATAATGTTAATATTGATCTGAACATGCATATACATATATATATATATATATATATATATATATATATATATATATAAGAAGATAAAATTTTCACAGGTATTCTAAAGGTGGATCTTTGAAAATGTTGATTATATATTCAACAATGGGGGAAAAGCATTTTTTCAAAAAGTAAAATTAACCATATATTAATTCTGAGGCTCTCAGAAAGTTATCTTCATAACTGAGTTGACTCTAATTTCTTCTTTCTTTCAAAATTGTGTCAATTGTGTAATTCTGTTTGTCACAGACTCAATAACATGCTGACTGGCTTATTCTAGTGGTAGTGTGACATCATAATACCCAAGAATACACTGAAAATAATTAGGTGGTAGAATTAAGCTTAGAGATAAAAGTCTCCCTTATCACCACATAACCTGGAGTTGATTAGATAAACATATTTAACTGCAATCTGTACATATATCATTGTCAATATCTTCATTCAACTAAATTTAAGTACCTTGGAGATTGAATCATCTCTTTCATTTATCTGAAAATCATATAAGAGTTTTCTATTCTGAGGTGCAATTAAGTATCTGTTGAATTTGGTCAATTCATTCTGTCTTATACTTGATTTCATTAAAACAAGATCTCAGCCTGAGGCACAGGGCATTCAGCCATCTTCAGAGTGATTGGATTGTGGTACTTATTACATATAATTCCAAATGCTGAAGTCCCTTCCGACACTCCATTTTTTGGAACTTAGCCTTTTGGTGAGAGTAAGTCTGCCTGATGGATGGTCCTGAACAGGAGTTATGTGATCTCTGGCCTTTGTGTGATAGAAAACATTTTTTTGGAAAAACACTGTCTCGAATAATCCATCATGAAACAATCTTTCAATTTATCTGTTGTGAATCCAGTCTTCCTGCACCATCATAAATGTGTTTCAGATAATGTTAGTCCCAGTTCAGATGAAATTCTGCATTTGGCAACCCACCTACCATTGCCAGCTGGAACAAGGCCTCTTTGAGTGAACACACACGTTTAAAGTCCAGGCCCAGATATGAGATGAGCTATTTGTTGAACACAGATCATGTGTGTGAACACAGCAGATGTGGAAACACTGCTCCAGCCAGATACACACTGCAGGCAGGAAAGAATTGGGGTTTTCTGTGGCCCAGGCTTGTGCCGAGAGCTCCAGAGGCCACCAGGACAATGCTATACCACTGATAGCAAGAATGTAATATGCAGTGTCAATGTGGAAGTTCTGTGTTTTTTTGTAGTTCGTTTGTTTCTTTTAAGTAGCATATCTCTCACCAAGCAGCCATTTTCTCACAATATTTATGCAGGTGACGACCAGCAGGAAAAAGATCTTGGCAAATTAGAAAATAGAAAACCACCTATTGCCACTTGAATGGCTTTTGGGGGTATTGAAGGTTTCATTTCTGTTTTGGCTGTGGTGTAACAAGCTTGAAGAAGCCAAATTGTGGGTGTGCAACTTATTTGATTACTTAAGATACAGGTTCTTAATCACTCCCTCCTTCTCTGTTTCAAATAGCACACAGTGGACAATCTGTTTGTAATAATAATAGGCATAAAAATTCCCCACTTCCCTCCAGCAAAATGGATGGTGATACTAGAACTGCTGTGTTTACTTTGCACCTGAATTCCACTGTGGTGAGTATTTGGGAGATTCATATTCCAAGGGAGGATTCGAAATGGCATCCTGGCAGATGACACAGAATACAAATGTAGTTCATTTTTATATTAATTTATAGGCAGCCATGTCTCAAGCCCCTTGGGCATCCTAACAAAATTAGGAAAAAGAAAAATAACTACAAACACATCTGAGGGAAACATATCCAAATAAAATGAAGATCAGGAGCTCAAAATATAGGGCTATAATGAACCTGCAAGCTACAAAAGAAAAACAAAGCCTTAAATTACTCAGAGTCTTAGGGCTGAAGATGTGATTAACCACTTAACAGTTGCAAAGCCTTTGGAGCTATAAAACTTCCTATCTATGAGAGAATTAGGAGTTTGGAATAGTGAATCACGAGAAGATGCCTTTCCCAGCTAGCTCTCTCCCGACTGCAGCCAGTGGAATAATTTCAGGTCTGCAAGCTGCTGCCAGAGACTGAGACAAGACCCAGAGCAGAGCATCCATTATTTGATTTATTTCACACATGTTTCAAAATAAATTGACCAAAATTGATAGATCTCTTCTACAAAGAAAGCTGAATAATTCCATCCTGAATACCAAGAAATCACTGGCTTTAATGAGGAAAATAGAAGGGCAGAAATCATGACATGAAGTGAAGAAACAAATTTATAAAAAAAAAAAATACATTAAGGAGTTAGTCAATTAACTATATTATCAATTTATCTGAGGGAGGGGAGAAAAAATAAACTTTTTCCTAGGAACAGTGAAAGACTAAATATCACTTAAATATCAGAATATGTCTACATAGAATCTTTGATTCAGACTCAATTCATGGTGTTACTTGGACTCTGGATTTAAATATTGTGGTCCTATTTATAGGAAGCAAAAGAAAACAAAGAAACATCAACAAATGAGTTGCTTAAGATTTTTGATTTGTGATTACATACTGAAAATAATTGATTCAGTCATTGCACGTTCCTGGGAGAAACTAGCACAGTGTGGAGACTAGTTTAGAAATCAGTACTGAATTTAGAGTCAGTCTGCATCACACTAGAGAGCTCTTACTGGAGGGTGTTGTAGAGTGACACCACGATTGCTTCTACAGTCACTTTGTTGCAATCTTTGTCTGGTCACAACTGTTAATCCGCTACCATCATGTGGAAACCATGGAAACCAGAGAGCAGCCACTTTAATAATGTTCCTTTGCCTTGAATGACTGAAATTTGAATGTGAAAGTGACTGGGAAATAAAACTCAAACTATGGCATCCTCGCATGTGTTCGAGATTGCAAAGGAATAGATTGAGAGCTCTGCCAACATTGGAAAACATGTCCCAGCTTTTTCATATTTAAATTCAATTTGGAACTGTTATTTAAGGGTACTTGTGAAGAAATTACATGATCTCATATACTAGTCCTCAAACCTATTTTTAAGCAGAAGAGCAGTGTGTGTATATATGTGCTTTTAAATGATATCTTAAAAAAAAATGCCAACATTTTATCTCTAAATCAAATAAAAATAGAACTGGTATTGAGGAGGCAGGACCAGAACCCCTCGTGTTTCCCGGTTGGCCTCCCCTTTTCCATATTATTATCATAACCTCTTGCTTGATTGTCTTACTCCCCACGTTATCATAAGCTCTGTGAAGCCAGAAACTCTGTCTGTCTTGTTCCTTTTTATATTCTGGGTACCATACAAAATGCCAGACCATAGTATTGATAAATAAACCTTGAAGGAAAAAAGGAGGAGGGAGAGAAAGAAGGTGAGGAAAGTAATCAGAAGCTTGGAACATAAATGAAACATAGCATACCATAAACTACTATAACCATCAGTTTCAGCAGTGAGAGTATCTTGGAAGAGCTGTAAAAGAAAAGCAGAAAGAAAGTCTCACAAAGGTGTTTCCATAGTGCCTGGCACATTTTTCTACTATAGCATTCAGCATATTTTACTTCAACATCTGTTAATATATCTGTTTCATCCTGCAAGGCTACATCAATCTAAAAGGTGGTGACTATTTCTTATTCAAATTTTGCATCCTTTCCACTTAGCATAGTGCTTAGAGCATAATAGGCTTTCAATAAATACTTGTTGAATTCATGATATTTTTCTTTTCTTGCAATGAATTTTGTGGAAAAAGGTAAGTATTTAATAACAAAATTTTTATCTGAGATATATCAATGTATATGTTAACTCTTATACACAGCAAAGAATAAGAATCATTAGTGAAATTGTCATTAAATAGGAGATGTGTTTATCTTTTGTCCAACATAATATAATAATTTGTTCATTCAATTCATAACTCCTTATCTCTCAAAAATGCTTGGTGGGCCCCTGCTGATCAAGACAGTGGAGTGAGACACTTCAGGGCTCTGTCCCCTGACAGATGCTTTCAACAACCAGCAAGAACTGGCAGAAACATCTTTCCCAAAGTTCCAGAAAACAGTTTAAGGACTACAGTAACAGGGTGAGTGCCAAATCAAGGAAAAGGCTACCTAAAAGTGGTAAGTAAGATCATGTGGCACCTTTCCCCACCCCTCCACCAACTCAGTGTGGATCCCTAGCCCTTGGTCTGGAGGGAGGAGAGTAACCTTCATGCACATACCTGGTGCATGTATGTTTGATCCAATCTGTCTGGTGGTGGCCTGAGTGACTCACTGTCCCAGAACTTGCCCTGAATGGAGAAGGCAACTTGTGAGCTCTCCTGTAGAGAGTGGCTGACTGGGACATGGGATTTCTAGCTGTCGGACATATAGTACAGCACCTGGGACTATGACGAAACTGTGTCCTAGGGAAGAGGGGGACATTTGGGGCAATTTCCATGGCCACATGTTCATGTACAAGGCATGATACAGGCACAGAAAGGATCAGAGTGGCCCCTATACTTTGGCCAAGAGCTATTCTCTGAACTCTTTGTTTGGATAAGCCCTACAGAAGAGCACTCCCACAGATCAATCTGCAAAGACTAGGAGAGGTGTTTTATTTTCTTTTGTTGTTGTTAACTCCTGGCATTCAAGGAAAGCTCAGTCATAACACCAAACACTAGTTGGATATAAGCTTAAGGAACAGATGATTCAGGGTCTAAATTCCAGCAATAAAACATGAAAATGTCAAAAGATCAAGGTTTCAACAAAAGATTACAAAACATGCAAAGAAGCAAGAAGCAATGGCCTGAGCAAAGGAGAACAGAGCATTGAAAACATCAACAAAGAGGACCAGACCTGGGACATACCAGACAAAGACTTAAAAAATGGTCCTAAATATCTCAAAGAGCTAAAGGAAAGCATCATCAAAGAACTGAAGGAAATCAGAAAAACGATAGATGAACACAAGGAGAATATCAACAGAAAGATAGAAATTATGAAAAGGAACCAAACAGAGCAGAAGACCATAGAGACAGAAATTAGAGTACAACCAGGGGCAAGTGGTAGGAGGAATGGGAAGTCAATGCAAAATGGGTCTAGGGTTTCTTTTGGAGAAATGGGAAAGTTACAGTAATGGGAGGTGGTGAGGGTACTGCAACATAATGAATGTGATTAATCCCATTGAATGGTATACTTGGGAGTGGTTGAGATGGGAAAGTTTATATTGTATATATGTTCCTACAATTAAAAAAAGAGCAATTAAAGAGACAATGACAATTAAAGACAATACATGGTTCTGGATGGGATCTAACAAGGGAGGAGAGAAGGCTTGAAAGGACAGTATTTGGTCAGGTGAAAAAAATTGACATAGACTATAAGTTTGATGTTGATGTTAAATTTTTTGAACTTGATGATTGCACTTAAGGTGGATACATAAGTGAATATCCTTGTTCTTAAGAAATGTGCCTAGAAGTAGTAAGTGTTCAAGAAGCATGATGCATACAACCTACATTCAAGTGTTCAGAAAATGGATTGATAAATAGGCAGCTAGATAGATGGATAGAGAGATGGATTGATAGATTGATGATAAATAGCTGGAATGATACAACACGTGACAAAATGTTAAAATTAGTAGATCTGCGTGTCTGGGGGAGTAGGGATATATTGGAGTTCCCTGGATGGGGTCTGTATTATTTCTGTAACTGCCTTATAAGTTTGAAAGTATTTCAAAATAAAAGGTTTTTAAAAAATGCTTGCTGCACAATTATTTGTAATAGTGGGAAATGTAAATTAGCTAAATGTCAAAAAATTAGATCACAGTTAATTATGGAAATGATCATATATTGACCTCATGGATATATGATCTATTTAGAGTGATGATTATATATCTATTACATAAATATCTGTTTAGAGTGATGATTTTGAAGGCCATTTAGAAAGGCTTAAAATAATTAAGATATATTTATGAAAAATACACTTGAATGTGTGATCATCCAAATTTCTCTGATGTTGACTACATCATAATTTTTCTGATTTGGGCTTATCTATAGAATAGGAAGCAGAACCTCTTTTCCAATGGTATGAAATTTGTTCATTTATATAATAAGACAAATTTTATTCTGATGAGCTTAAATTCAGTTATTCATAGCATTTTAACATCTGACTTATAAGAATATCTATTTCTTCTTGGCAATTAAATAGAACATTTGTTTATTATTGATAGTATGAAAAGGAAGGAAACTAACTTTTTTGAACACTCTTTTGTGACAAACATTCTGTTTGTTTTGTTTTAACAGCATTTGATTATATCTAATTCCTTTTCCTCATTCCTTCATATGTGAATGAGAAAACTGAGTAAAGTCATCAGCCTGAGATGCCTCGGGACAATGACCTCACTCAACCTTTAAAATACCTCCATAGTTCAGGTATGTGCACTCTCACCTGTTCATCAGTGGCTGAGGGTGGCTTAGGAATCAAACTCATTACATTTTGGAAATAGACTAGCACACAAAATTGAGAAGGATGCCTTTCTCCTTCCTGAAACACAAAATGATCTTGACACATTGAAATAACAACGAACACTCGGCAGAAAGGCAGCCAAGAGAGAAAAAACAAATAAATACATGACATGAATTCAGGATGGGGAAGAATGGGTTCACCACGGGTGCTAAAAGGTGCCACTGTGAATCATTAACTGAGCATGAGTCAGCAGCACACTGTTATTTTAAAAACAAGCAAGATAGAGGAATGTACTAACAAGAATATGACATGCAAGAGCCAAGAAGCAATTGTCCCACTGGGCATTGGTCAGGCACTAACTAGAATACTAGATCCAGTTTGAGGCCCAGAAACTAAAGAAGGACAAGGAAGTCTGGAGAGGAACAAAAGAAAAGCAACAGGAAATACTAAAAGTTCAAATAAAAGGGTCTGTGAGAAATTGGAATTCATAGAGAAGCACCTGCAAAAAGAGTGACTTTCCTAAATGTTCATATAGTTACATGTTTTTCCCATAAACTTTGCAATTATCTAGGAGATTTTGCAATCTTCTTTTGAACCTTGTAGTTTTTTATATAACAATGGATAGGAGATAGGAGTGACAGGAGGAGATGAAAATATTAGATTCATTTGTTAATAAAAAATTCTGTTGAATGTTACACTCATCTGCATAGCATCGATTACTGTATTACATCAAGCCTAACAAAATTCTTTAATTCTTTCAGATCTATGCTTCTTCTCATATTCCCTTATCTCATTTAATGGTCTATAATATCCTCTCACCCAAGACCTACAAAGATGCCATCCTTGACTTCTGAAGTTCCAATGATTCTAACTTATAGTTGACTCTCTCTTCTTCTCCTCTGGCTGTTATCTTCATTGAAGATTTTATCATCTCTTAATTGGACTATTGACATAGATTCATAATATTAGTTTTTCTCTACTCAAAGTCAGTCCCCACACTATAATCCTAAAAGACATATCAAATTTTATCCCTCCTCTGCTTGAAGACTTCAGTTAATTCTATGTTTCTTAGGGGATATCATCAAAGCTTTGTAGCATGGCATGCAACACCCTTCATGTCCCCATTCTAGCTGCTGGTTTTAATCCCATTATCTCTTCTACCATATATTTCAGCCACAATGAAACTTCTTTCCATTTCCTGACCATACCGTGCACTTTCGTGTCTCCATGATTTTACAATGATTTTTAGCTGTCTGAAATGCCCTCCCCCTTTCTATCTCCTGGACTCCTATGCATCTGCATTTATTTCAAAACTCATGTCAAATGTTACATCACCCCAAGACTCTGTATTAAATCCTTGTTCAAAATTTACATGAGATCCCTTACTTATCTGCACCCTTGTGCTTATTTCCTTCATAGCCTTATTGTACAGTATTTTTACAACCGTCAGACAGGTGTCTCTCAAATCAACTTGTGATCCCCTTAAAAACAGGTAATATATTATTTGCTATTGTTATATTTTTGTATTCTCAGTGCCTGGCATGCAATAGATAGTCAATAGGTATAACAACAACAACAAAAACAAAACAAAACAAAACAAACCTGCAACTATTTCCCCACTTGCTACACATCTTAAATGAGCAGATATCTTATCTATCTTTGTACAGTTATTGAATGAAAACTGGAAGAATAAACAATTTAATGCCAATCATTTACCAAACTTTAAAGTGTTTGTCTCTCTGTTAAGTTCCTATTTACAAGCTATCTTTGACTTAAAAATTCATTACTGACATGCAGGTTGGGCTCTAAATAAGCTACAGCATACACGAGAAACACGATCTAACTTTCAATGGCTCTCACATGTCATTCCCAGGATCTTAACGTGAGAAAACTGTCATCAATTCAATCACATCTGTTGACATGAAAAAAGTCATGCAAAGAATAACTAGCCACGTGATGTATAGAGTTTTTCCTTACAAAAACAAAAAATTATCAGCTCTGGATAAACATTGGCAGCACTTACAGATTCATCTGCCAGCTAACCCAAGGAAATTTACACACTTTCAAAATCCTAGTAATCTCATCTACAGAAAAATGTATTATATCATTCCTAAATTTGCTGAGAGATATCCAAAAATACCTCTATCAGTAACTAATTCAAAATGAGAAAATTTATAAAGTATGGAATAATACAGAAAGCAGTATATGCAAATATCTAAAGTTTTTAAAATGAAGGAAAGATTTGCCATGTATACTTCCTAAGGGGAAGAAACCTTTATAAATTAATGAAATATACTGCTTAATAATAATTATGTCTATTTAACTGTATGTTGACATGTTATAATTTTCTAAAATTTTGAAATATTAAATATAATTATCATGTATGTAACAGCTCTGGATCTATTATAGATATGATTATCTTTTAAATTAATACTAGCTAATTAAATTTTTAAATAAATGACACATACATCTATTCCCAACTTGAGAGAGAACCTATACTAATAAAATAAAGCAAAAAAACAAAAATGTATTTGTGTCACTCCAGACAGTTCCCTCCTGTCCTTTCCTACTCAATTTGGCAAACACGGTTCTGAGTGTAGATCTATCACTCTAGATTAATTTTGCCTATGCTTGGACTTCACATAAACGTGTGTACTCTTGTGCTGTGATTCTTTCACTCAAGAGGCATTTTTAGAAATCTCCACATTTTTCATCAATAATCTATTCATTTTATTGCTCAATAGAATTCAATTGTATAAATATTGTACTCTTTGTTAATCTATTCTCTTATTAACGGACATTTTTGTTGTTAGTTGATTTTCAATAAAATAACCCAATTCAGTTGGGAAGGGGAAGTGTTTGGGGTGCTAAAACAACTGGTTATCCACATAGGAAAAAAAAAATCAGTATTGACAACTCTGCTGGCTATTCCTGGACTCTATTTTCTTCCATTGAACTATTTTACAAAGACATTTTAAAACTTGATTACTGTAATTTATGGTAAGTGTTGAAATCAGATAGAGCAAGTCCCCCAATCTTGCTCTTTTTCAAGATTGTTTCGGCTGTTCTGTTCTTTGCATTTCCATATAAATTTTAGAAGCAATTTGTCTATTTTTACACATACACACACAACACACACACTATATAGCTTGGATTGAAATTAGGATAAATCTATAGATCACTGTGGTATAATGGGTTTTTATTATATTTATTTTATTATATTTATATACTTTATATATTTTAAGTTTATTTTTATATATTTTTTCATTTCTCTCAGCAATGTTTTATAGTTTTCATCACAGAATTCTTGCACATATTTTTAAAAATGTATTCCATACTTTATGTTTTGGGATGCTATTGTAAACAATATTCAATATTTAATTTTTTATTTGTTACTGGTCTAGAGAAGTACAATTAGTTTTCATATATTGACTATGTATCCTATGTGTAATATTCACTTATTAGATTTTAGTAGTCTGTTTTATAGATCTTTAGATTTTCTATGTAACAATTTTGTTATCTTAAAAAAAATTATTTTATTTCTTCATTAACATTTTTATGTACTATTGCATCACTGTGCTGTTAAACAGAAATTGTGAAAGCAGACATTTTTATCTTATTCCCAGTCTTAGAGACAAACCATTAATATTTAACTATCATGTATATTAGCTGTAGGGTTTTATTGATGCATTTTATTAAATTGAAAAATAGTGTATTCTTAATTTTCTGAGAATTATTTTTGTCATAAGTGGATGTTAACCATTGTCAAATATTTTTTCTCCATATATTAAGACCATGTTGGTTATTTTTTGTTGTTTTGTTTTGTTCTGTAACTGTAAAGAAATACATTATTGATTTTAGAATTTTAAGAAAATCTTGAGTTTTGGAATCAATTCCCAGTGGTCAAAATGTATTTTCCTTTTGATGTATTGCCAAATTTGATTGAAACTATTTTTAAAGTAATTTTTGAATATATTTTCATGATAAATATTGGTCTCCAGTATCTTTGACTGGATGGTATACCAGTGCAAGACTAGGCTCGTAAAATCTGTTGGAAAGTGTCCTCCTATTTCATTTGGAAAGAATGTTTGTTGTTTGGTTTTATTTTATCCTAATATGTTTGATAAAATTCACCAGTAAAGCCATTTAGATCTGGACTTTTCTTGGTGGAAAGAAATGTAATACATTTTGAAAATCCCAACCTCTTAATTGGATCATTTAGTTAATTTACATTTAATGTAAGTATTGATATTGTTAGATTTAGCTTTACCATTTTACCACTTGTTTTCAATTTTCCTTTCCTCTTTGTTTCTTTGTTCCTCTCCTCAGTTTTAATTTATGTTCCAGCTTTATAAAAAACCTCTTGCTTTATTTATCTAGTGGTTGCTCTAAAGAACACAATATACAGTCTTAACTTTTGACAGCATTTTTAGAGTAAATATTTTTCCACTTCATGAAAAATGTAAGAAGCTTGCAGTAATATTACCACTACCCCCATTCTTAATTGTCATAAAAATTACATCTACATATATTATAAGATGAAAATTCAATGTGATAGTTTTCTTTGAACTGTCACTATATTTTAAAGAAACTATGAGAAAAATTTTCTTATAATATTTACCCAATGCTTTGAATTCTCATCTGGTATAACTTTCCTTCCTTTTGAAGAACATCCATTAGCAGTTTTTATAGTGCAGGCAATGACTTCTCTATAGTTAATTTGAAATTACCTTAATTTTACCTTCATTCTTGAAGGGCGTTTTTACCGGACATAGATTATGGGGTGAAATTTTTATTTTTTCCCTCTCAGACCTTTAAAGATATCATTCCATTATATTCTGACCTTTATATTTTCTGCTAAGTCATCAGTCATCCATTTTATTGTTCTCCTGTATGTAATACTTTGTTTTTGCTTTTTGTTATTTATTTTAGCAGATAGTGTGATTCTGGCTCTGACTCACCTGAAATGGTGAGCAACTGAAATCTATGCTTAATTATTTTATTTGGATTGCTTGGAATCTGCCCTGTGCATGCATAATTCAGGAATTTGGGGCACAATGTATACACAAAATTTGAGGCACCCAGTAGCTGAGTCTCTCCTTTCCAGAATTCCTATACTCACTTTTCAGCTGATTTGACCACTCTGAATTCTGTGTTCTTGTTCTTCATACCAGTAAAAGTGTGCATTTCCACTCAAGTTTTAGTCACCTTATATGATGTTGACTTCAGCATACACTCAGGCTAAAAACCTTAAAAACAGGAAACTCACACATTGCCATTCCCTCATTCCCAATATTGATATCCCTCTCATTTCTGCCTACTTTTGATCACTCTCAAATGACTTTAAGTGTATCTTTAACATATTTTGTCCAGTGTTTTTAGTTGTGATCTGTAGAAGTGTTGGTCTAATATGAGTTACTTCACCATTACTGGAAGCAGAACTGGAGGAAGATTTTTGGTTACAAATTTATTTACGTTAACAGATAGGGCTGTTTAGATTGTCTAATCTTCTGTCAGTGTTGTAAATGTGAGTATATCCTTCATGGAATTTATCAATGTCAAATAAATTGTACAATGTATTGGCAAAAAGTTGCTCATAATATTTCCTTATTACACTTTTAATGTCTATAGAATCTGAGAAGTGATACCTCCTCTTTTATCCCTGACACTGGTAATTCGTGACTTCTCTCTTATACTTTTCATTGATCAGTCTTTCAGTTGTTATTAGTCTTTTCAAAGAACTAACTTTTGGCTTTGTTGATTTTGTCTCTTTTCTTCATGCCATCTCTTATGATTATTAACTTGTCAGAGTATACCTTAAATTATTGTTATATGATTTTATTTATGATTTAAGAACCTTATGACTTTACTTCCATTTATCACATACCATCCTTTGTGCTATTGTTATCAAACATTTTCCTTTCTATAGCATTTGAAAATAGTTATTGTTTTTCTTTGGATAGCCAATTGTATTTTAAAGAATTTAATAAATAAGAACAATAGTTTTTTTATGTTTACTCACATTTATCACTTCCAACACTCTTTGTTTCTTCATGTAGAAGACAGTGTCCATCTAATAATTACAAATATATATTCTATATATATAATATATATATATTTATATATATATATATTATATATAATTTTCCTTTAGCATTTTTTTTTGTAGTGCAAGTCTTTTGGCAATCAATTTTGTAGGCTTTTGTATATCCAGAAATGTCTTTCTCTGTCTTCTTTCTGTAGGATATTTTTACTGGTCAATAAATGTAGGTTGACTTTTTTTTCCTTTCAGCATATTAAAATATTGTTGTATGATCTTCTGGCTTTCATTGTTTTCAGAATTAAGTTATCATTTTTATTGTATTTCTTCTCTGTATAATGTGGATATTCTACATTTCTTTATCTTCAATTTTTAACAATTTGATTATCATATACTTAGGTGTGGTTTTCATTATGTTTATCTTGATTGTGGTCCATTCAGATCCTGGTAGCTATAGGTTGATTTTTTTAATCGAATTTAGAAACATTTCAGTTATTATTTTTTTCAAATATGTTTCTTACCCCAATCTCTCTCCTCTACTTTTGGGGCTAAAAGTACACATGCATTTTATAATTCAGTATTGTCTCATAGTTCACTGGAGCTTTGTTTTTTTTTTTTTTTTTAATCTATTTTTGCCCTTTTGCTTCAGCTTATATAGTGTCTTGTATTCAAGTTCACTGATCTTCCTCCCCACCATGGCATCCAATTTTATGTTAAGCCCATTCAGTGAAGATTTCATTTAGGTACTATATTTTTTAAGTTTAGAATGCATCTTTTGAAAATATTTTTTATATCTCTGCTCAGGTTCAACATCTGTTTTCTCACTGGTTCATCTTTTCCTTTACATCTTTGAATATGTTTATAATAATGGCTTTAAAGTCCTTGCCTGTTAGTTCCAACATCTCTGTCATCTCTAAATCTGTACCATTGGCTTTTATCCCTCCGATTATGGGTCACATTTTCTTATTTCTTAACATTTAGTATTTTAATCATTGGGCATTTTAGTGAATCAGGATTATGGTGTCTATATTTGTAGTGCTGAGTTTTGTTCTGGTAGGCAGTTAATTTACTAATGACTGAGGCTGAAACCTGTCAGGATTTGGTTCTAGGTTTTACTGAAGCAGGTCTAAAGCAGTCCTAAGATGTGTAATTATTTCCAATCTGTCACCTTTTGGGGTGTCAATTAAATTCCTGGGGTATTCAGTGTAGTCTCTCCACTCTGTTTAGTAGAAAACCTAGCCTTTCCCAGGACTGTGTGCCCTCTAAAAGCTCCTTTGAGCCTCTAGTCCCCTAGTAGCTGCTCTTTGCTAGATTTGAAGAGCCTCACTCTGTACCTGTACAGCTTATTATTTAGCCAAAGACCCAAGGAGATCCCTACGGAGATTTCTGGGGTTCCTTCTCTACAGAGAATCCTAGCATATAGTATCTTGACCTACAAATTCCAAACTCTTATCCCTGTTTCCTACCCCTAGTGAGACCACTGCTCTATTTTGGGCTCCACTTCTCTGTGCTGCAGTTTGAAAATTACCCCCAGACAGAAAGCCACAATGAAGTGGAACTTACTTTATGTGTTTTCCTTCTTTCAAGCATTACATCTTTGGTCTATCTTGAAAATATATTTTGTTCAGTTTTATAGTTGTTAACTACAAAAGAGTAAATCCTGTATGCCTTATTCCACTATGCCAGAATCATATTCCAACATGCTTTCATATAAGTGTATTTAAAGTATATTAGTCATCTTCTTAAGTAGAGACACCAGTAAGCTTCCGTTTTGCATTTAAACTAAAACCTACCATATTAATTTATACTGGATTTCCTTTTTACTACCTGGAATGGAATTTAAATGGGAATACTGAAGAATCCCATAGACAAACCAGGTACAAATATGCTAAACCTCCTTTTGGTTAGGTCAATTCCAAAGAGATACCAAAGAGCAAGTCTACCTCTCATTCTCCTAATGAGAAGGAAATGGTTGTCATTTTTATCATCACCCTCAAGCATCTCAGGTTTAAAAAAGTTTATCTCACAATTGACAAAACAGTGACGAGGTCCTACGTACAGAACTTGACACCAGACAAGCCTCTTTTTTCTTCCCCACATAAAAAAGGCATAGTATTGAAATAGGTCTCCAGTTATGCAAAGACCTTTGAAATAGTTCAAGGAAAGACTGACTTCAAGGGGGCCAAAGAACTAGTGCTGATAATAGCTTATTATTACTTAAAATTATGTCAGGTAGACAATAAAAGGACTATGTTAAAAATCCTTTCTGAAACATCTGCCCCATAAAATATAACCATAATGTAATCTTTTAATTAATAGGTATCTGGTAAGGAGGAGGGAATTTCCCCAGATCTTGTCAGAAAGTACCCTAAAACTCCAGCACCTACTACATAACTGAAACTTTCAAGTATAATTTTATGGTAAAATGTTTCTTTTAATCTATCTTTGTTTTGGTTTTAAGCATAATCAAGTGGTGGATTCCTAGAAGATGCCCCTAGCTTTTTTGGTTTTGACTAGAAGAGAAAGAGTCAGTTTGGAGCAGGGACTCTGAGGGGACAGGAAATGAAAATAATGGAAAGGAAGGGTTGGCAAAATTTTACCCTCTTACCAACCAACCAGTCTGAGATAAGTATTGAGCCTTCATTTCAGGACAAGAAGCTGAAATACCTGTGTGAATGAACAACAGTTAACCTCTGAAGAGAAGGGCCTAAGAGTCAAGGGAATACAAGCAACACACAGAGTTAGGGAAAGTGTCCCCTCCTGACTCCACTGCCTTCGATACTACAGACCTCCGTGCAACCACACCTGGCGGTGGGGAAAGACATCGCAGGGAACCCACAGAGGCGGCAGGGTCAAGGAAAGTGTCTAAGAGGCTACAGTCACTAGGTCGTTAATGAGGTGCCTGGAGCTGGAAAAGTCCCCCTAAATATCTAAAGGAGGTCTGGGGAGGAAACCAGCATCAGAATATAGAAATACGTTCCTTAAAGCTGATGTGACCTGATTTATACTCATAGGTTGGAGATACTTGGAGCTTTCAGGTTATACTTGCTAGTTATGAACTTGGAAGAGTTACCTCCATGCGTGTTTAAGTGCTCACATACTTACAGTCAGATACATCCTACTCCCCCTTTCCTTCCTGAAAGCACCTTCTCTGATGGTCAGTGACTGCATTAAACATCAGCCAATCTGTGATACTGATCCTTAGGTTCCTTTTATTTTCACAGCTCAGCAAATTCTTCTGCAGGCAGATCTTTATTCAGAGACACCCATTCATCTGCAACCCCCTTCCTATTCTCTCCCCTTACATAATTTGTCTAGTCACCTAATAAAAATTAGATTTATCCTCCTTCTTCTCTTCATTTCTTTATGAAACAACACTAAAAAAGTTATTGAAAAAGTATTGAGTGCATACGCTATATAATGCCTCACACTCTGTGAAATGTGAGCTATCTCCTCTGCTGGCTGAGAGACTGAAATCTTTTAAGGAAAATAGGATATTGCATAACTAACTAGAAAACAAGATGGAATGTGATAAGTAATTTAAGAGATACCTCATATATGAACGTTTGAGCATTCAGAAGGAAACAATGTATAACAACAGCAATAATAGCCAGCATTTAAGGAGTATTTAATATATGCCAAATGCTATTCTAAGTGATTTACATCAATTGTCTCATTCAATAACCCCCTGAGATGACCACTATTGGTCCCTATTTTTTTTTTTTTAATGAACACACTGATGCACAGAGAGGTTAAGTAACAGGTACAAGGTCACAGAGCTAGGAATCATCAGAGCAGGAGAACAGAACAATAGGAATTTACTACATAACACAAAGGTAAATGCATAAGCTCTGAAGTCAAATTAGACACAATAAAGGGATGGTTCCATTAACCCCTAAAAATAATGCTGAGAATTTTCAAAAGTCTCCTTCCACTTTTTATTTTTCACAGATTAAACATGAATTTTCTCAAATACAGTTGTTGAAGGTAAATACATTTTCTCATTCAATTTTATTTTTTCCATGAGGTCGTCTTTACTTTTGTGGTGGTATTGATTTTACTTTATTTCTTGATAAATCAGAAGTATTCCAGACTATGGACGAAGCAGACTCTTGTGGGCCAGCCTGAAAATCTAATGATCAGATTTCTAAGAATGAACTTATAAATGAACAATTGAAACACATCTCCATTTATATATCCCTGAATATATAGAAATGTGCATTCATCAATATATTCTGGGCACTGGACTGGGTACTTGAGGGTACAACGATGAAGTAAGGAAAGATAATGCCTCCTGAGAGTTTCTAGTATATAAGAAGAAATAAAACAAGTAAATAAATGATTGCAAAGTAAAATAAATGTGTTAAATGCCATTAAAGAGAAACAGAAAAAATGCTATGTCAATGTGGTGGTTTGAAGCTGTATGTATCCCAGAAAAGTACGTTCTTAAAATTAATCCATTCCTGTGGGTGTGGACTCATGGTAGGTAAGATCTTTCGATGGGGATAGTTCAGTTAAGGTGTGAGCCACCTCATTCAGGGTGGGCCTTGATCCTCTTACTGCAGTGCTTTATAAGGGAAGGAAATTCAGACAAAGAGAAAGAGCCATGGAAGCAAGAAGCTGAAAGCAATGAACCCAGAAGAAAAGGAGAGACCAGCAGATGCCTCCATGTTCTTGCCACGTGACAGCAGAGTCCAGGAAGAAAGTATCACCTTGATGATGCCTAGATTTGGACATTTTCACAGCTTCAAAACTGTAAATTTGTAAGTTAATAAATTCCCATAGTTAAAGTCACCACATTTCATGTTATCTGCTTTGAGCAGCTTAGTGAACTAAAACAGTCAGTTTGGAGAAATTCTGTGTTAGACAGCAGCGATCAGTGAAGACTTTTGGGTTCATGACAACAAACTTCTGGCTCTTCAATGCAAATTGACCTTCACTGGTCAAGCATCCCCACTGCTAAGTAATTGTCTCTGATCACATTTAAGCCACAAAAAAGGAGAAGTGTCCCTCAAAACAAAACAAAAATACTAGTAGAAAAATGAGGGTACCACATGCACACACAGGAGAAATTGCAACACTATGCTTCAACTTTATGAAGTGTTCTTCCCAATTGGGGCAAAAAGCAGTTGTGGGAATAAATATCGACTTCCTCCCTGCCACTCATTCTCTCCTTGCTATATAAATGTACCCGTGCATACACACATGCACACACACACACACAATATTTATGCCTTTTTAGAAAACATCATATTTACTGTGTGAAGAATAATTTTAAGTATCTTCCTTTATCTTTGGAAATAAAAGGTACACATATTAAAGACATATTTTCATACAACTTAGTTCTAAAATTAGCATTTCAAATAAATTATCAGGTCATAATATGAGGATTTTAAATGATCTTATCTTAAAACTACATATCATAGGGAATTGTATATGTGAATTATAGTGTTTGTTCAAGGATGTGTGCAGCTAGCTCTCATATATTCAGAAGACAGAGCAATAGATGATGGATGATAGATAGGGAGGGAGGGAGGGAGGGGAGGAAAAGAAAGAAATGGTGGTGTGACAGGATGTTAAAGTTGGTGGATGGGGTATCGGGGGAGGGGGGTCAGGGTAAGCTGGAGTTCTGTGTATGGGGTTTGTATTGTTTTTGTAACTGTTCCTATAACTTTGAATTTATCTCAAAATAAAATGAAAAAAAAAACTACATATCATAAAAAAAAATCATAAAAAGATCACAGATAGCTAAGAAAATATTTTTTTGTTGACACCAGTGTATTTTGAAGTTTCCCCTTAATAAACTAGCTATGAGGGTGAGTTATAGCTGCCAATTCTTTATTATCAATAAGGAATCACACTACTAAGCTGAAAAGTCATTTTTGAACTATTGTTTCCACTTATAAATTCATATAAGAGGTTTTTTCCCCTTGATTACTAGGTTAAACATCACTCAACAGTGTAGCTTTGAAGCAGTCCTTAGGAGATAACATGGATATTATCGAAAACTTGCAATTCAGAAACTAATTCAATCAGAATCTCATTCTAAACTAAGAATGAATGGGAGACTAACCCTCCAACAAAGTTTATGGTTGCTTCCTCAGGTATTATCATTATTTTACGTTGCATAAGCTCAAATACGAATATGACTATCCACTTCCAAATTAAATTACTCTGATTCACATATTCTAATTAAATCAAGCTGTACTTGCTATTTTGATAAAGAGCAGAATAATTTCAGTTATAAAATTTCTAACATTTTTCCATGATTTTGAGAGCCATGAAAACTTTTCTTTCTATTGTAAGTCATTATTTTTCAAAGGAAATTTGATTTTGAAAGTTTCTCAGGGTAAATGGAAACTTCTGTTAAAACAAACATCAAAAATTATTCTAAGTAATTTGGGGGATAAAGTTATTTTAATGCAGCATTTCAGAATTAGGACTCTGGAATAGCCACAAGCAATGAGGAACTTGAAAAAATTTTTGTTCATAAGTTATACCTCATAATTTTCTATTAGATTCTAAATTTAGTACATTGATTTCTCCCTTTTGTAATTTAAATGTAAGAAATCTTGGTAAATTATTTCTGGATGAAACTCCTTAACAAAACTAACAATATTTGGGTACTATTTTCAGACAGATTTATTTCCAGAAAGTGTTTTAAGGATTGAAAAAATAATGGGCCTTTAATTCTAATCCAATTATATTAGTGGGACTTAGAGGAAAATTGAGGGCGAATAATTTTTTCTTTGGTTATAAAGAAGGTATCATGAGAAATGAATTAATTAGTGAACACTATCAATTATTATTTACTGTTCTCCTTGAGATGTCTCCCTGACTTTCTCAAATATGGACTCTGACGTATTTTGCCACTATGTAAATCAAATAGTACTTATTTATGTTATTAATGAGTTACTAAATTATAAATAACCATAATTTCTCAAAATTATCCATAAAGTACCAAAACTGCAAACAAAGCCCTACAATGGGATTTTTCTCTTTAAGAGCTAAAGAACAATTTTTCAGTATCCTGCATAAAAAAAAATGTAAAATTTATTTCCTAAAGTACTTCCTTGGCAAGCCAGTGATATTTTCCAGATTTTACTTCCTTGTGGAAGTATAACATCCATCCATCCTATAAAGTGCAAAAATATTAAGAGCATGACTGGACAAATTGTTAACAAAATCATCATGCCTGTGTAACCACCTGTTTTAGTTTGCCAAAGCTGCTGAAATGCAATATGCTAAAAATGGACTGGCTTTTACCAATGGGGATTTATTAACTTATAAGCTTACCGTTCCAAGGCCATGAATATGTCCAAATCAAGACATTATCAGACAATACCTGGACTCCTCTGTCAGGATGACAAGGAACATGGCATCTGCTGGTCTTGCCCTTCTCTTCTGGGTTTCTTTACTTCCAGCTCTGGCTCCAGTGGCTTCCTCTCTGTTTCTGTGGCTTTCTCTCAGTTCTGTGTGTATCTTTCTCTCTCAGCTTCTGTGTCTTTCTCTCTGAGTTCTGTCTCTGAATTTCATCCTCTTATAAAGGGCTCCAGTAAGAGGATTAAGACCCACCTGGGTCATAGATCAACTGAAATAAACTAATCAAAAGGTCCCACCCACAATATCTCTACACCCACAGGAATGGATTAGCCTTAGGAACATGATCTTCTGGGGTCCATTCAGCTTCTAACTACCACATACTATCCAGATCAAAATATATAACACGACTAGCATCCCAAAAGTCACCCCCAAGGCCATCCCCAGTCATTACCACCACCACCAACTAAGGCAACCGCTATTGTGACTTCAATCAACATAGATTTCTTTTCTTGTTTTTGAACTTTAAATAAATTGAATGTGCAATACACACACACACACAATATAAGTAATCGGTTGTGTCTGGTTGATATCATTTAATGCTTTGTGTGTGAGATTTATCCTTGTTGTTAGCATGCCCAGAAATTCATTATTTTTCAGTGCTATGTTGTATTCTATTGTATTAACACACTGCAGTTAATTTGTCAATTTCTAATTTTAATAGACATTTGAGTTGTTTTTAGTATTTGACGATTTTGAATCATGCTGCCATTAACACTCTTGAATATTTGTATTTTGATACAAATAAATATTATTTTCTGTTGGATAAACATCCAGAAATGGAATTTCTCAGTGGTCATAGGGTATGTGTAAGCTCAGCTTTAATATATGCTGCCACATGTTTTTTGACAGGTACTTAGAGCAGTGCATGAAATTTTGAGATGTCTTGGAAATAAGTCTTTTGTTTGGCTATGTTTGGCTATGTGTATTGCATATGTCTTCTCTGAATGGCTTGATTTTTATGTTCTTAATGTATCCTTTGATAAACAAAAGTTGTTTTTGATAAATTCCAATTTAACACTCCTTCCTTCACTGTTTTTTCTGTTTCACATCCTATTTAAGAAGCCCTTATATACCTCAAAGTCATGATAATATTCCCTTGTATTAGCTACTAGAAGCTGTATTGTTTTGCCTTTCATATATATTGATACATGCTGTGAGGTAAGTGGTCAGTTTTCTTTTTTTGTTTGTTTTCATGAATATACAATTAATCCAGCACCATTTGTTTAAGAAAGTCCTTTTTCTGGAGTATTGCAGTATCATTTTTTCATAAATCAGACAGATATGTGGGTCTTTTTCTATATCCTTTGCTCCATTGATTCCTATGTTTATCATTGTTCCAATATACTAGTGTCTTAATTGCCATAGCTTTAAAATAAATCTTGATATGTAGTAATGTAAATTTTCCACTTTTCCCCCTTCATTTTCAGGATCATCTTGACTAATCTTGACCCTTTGCATTTCCATATAAGTTTTAGAATCACCTTATTAGTTTTTCTCAAAACACCTTGCTGGGATTTTGTTGGGGTTGCATTGATTCCATAGATCAGTTTTGGGAAAACTCACATCTATACAGTATTAAACCTTCAAATCTGCTATAGTTTATGTATTGCTTCATACAAAACACCCCAAAACAGTAACTTTAAAAATAACAGTAATTTCTGTCCTCATGAATCTGGGAATTAACTGGGTGCAGGTAGATGGTTCCTGCTCAACATTTCCTCATGCAGCTGCAGTCAGAGGGTGGCTGGGGCAGGGATATTTCTAAAGCTTCTCCACTCACCTGTCTGGTGCCTGGGTTGGGAAGACACAAACAAGTGGGAACTAGACCAGCTGGAGCTCCTCTGGTATCACTTTCTATCTTTCTGTATTTTATCTATTTAATTTACATGTGTATATGTGTATGTATTATGTGAATTTTTGCCTTTAACCATATTTTCTTCCTTCACTTTCTTTGGCCTTAGTTTTTCTTTTCTTTTTCTTATTTATTGAGATATAGGCTGATATAATTGAGTTTTCAGCATTTTTCTTTTCTAATATATGCATTTAAGTCCATAATTCCCTTTAAGTACCACTTCACCTGCATTCCACAATTTTTAATATATTTTGTTTCCATTACTGTTCTGTCCAAACTATTTTCTTATTTCTATCTTGATTCTTCTTCAATCCATGACTACTTAAAGGACATTTATTAATTTACAAACATTTCTGTGTTTTCATATTAACTTTACTTAATTGATTTCTAGGTCAATTCTATTAAGTAAAAGTTAATGCTTTTTAGAATTTCAAACCTTTGAAATTTATTGAGACTTCTTTCATGAAATAGCTTATGGCTTATTTTGGCACATATTTCATATACACTTGAAAAGAATGTGATTCTACAAATATTGCATGGAGTCCTAAACAAGTCAATTAGGTCAAATTGTGTTGTTCAAGGCTTTTGTGTGTCTACTGATTTCTGTTTCCTATTACCATCAGTTACAGAGATGTTTGTTAAAATATTTCTGTAAAACTGGGTTTGTCTATTCCTCTTTCAGTTTTATCACTTTTTGACTTTATATTTTTTGATATTACATTATTAATTGTATTCATATTAGTATCATTATATCTTCCTTGTTAAATGACTACACTATCTGTTCTGTACACAGTATGGCTACATCTGCTCTATTTTAAAAATTATATAGTATATATTTACCATTCTTTTCTGTATCCTTATATTTAAGACATAAGTTTTTTAAGACATAAATCTTTAAATTATCTTCCAGTTAGGTTTTGCTTTATTATCTTCTCTGAAAAATCTTTCAATTGGATATGAAGCCCTGTGACATTTAATGTAACTACTGATATATTTGGGTTTAAATCTACAATAGTCTTCTTTTTTTCTATTTGTCACTTCTGTTCTTCTTTCCCTGTTTTTGGTTTTCATGAAGTCATTTAGATAATCAAGTATTTTTATCATCTATTTGCCACATTTATTAACTCGTACAAATGCATTATTCTATTATTTTTAGTTCCCTTAGTGATTGAAACATTTATTCTTGGTTTATTACATCTGTATTAAATTGGTCTTTTTACCACTTCTCAAATTTTTCAAGGACATTACCACATTTATTTAAATTTATATCCACTCCAATTTTTTGGTACTGTTCCCATGAATTTCAATTCTACATATATTTTAAACATTGCTTTACAGTATTATTTTTGTTTTAGACAATCAATATTCATTTATAGTTTCTCACATATTTACCCTTTTCTATGGTTTTTATTTCTGCCTGCATTTGTATGCTTCCATCCATTATATTTTGCTGGAGAATTTCCCTTAGCATTCTTTAACAGAAATCTTCTGGTGGTGAGTTTGCTCAGTTTTTTTAAAAAAATTGTTCTTGTTTGAAAACATCTTATTTCATCAATTCTAAATGGCATTTTGGATTGATATAGAATTCTAGTTGGAAGCTGCTTTCTTTCAACCTAAAAATACAAGTCAACTCATTACATTACAGCTTCACTCTCGAACCACAGACTTGTAAACAGAAGTCTTCAATAATAATAAATCTGGAAAAAAGCATACTTATCTATAAACCATCATGAGAAACTGTTGTAAAAAGCCAACCAGCAAAGACGTGGCTCAATTAGGTTGGTACAGAGTTTATTTTGAAATGATTTTGTAATCCTGTTGTTTTTCTGTTGTAATATCTGTAAGAAAGATGTGACAATTTTAGAAAAGAACTCTAACACTTTTAAAAGAATGTGTCTCTTTATGAGCTTTTTTATTCTGTTTGTAGGTGTTTATATCCCAATCTTTTATTACAAATTTCAATTTTTGTTTAAATTATTTTCCAAGTTAGTGTTTCAGATTTTTGTTAATTTATATTATCTTTTACTTTATAAATATATATTTCCACCTCTGAGCTCCTTCTCAAGATGCATCAACTACTTACCATGTAGCAATCACCTCATTGGTAACAGCTAAAAAAAGAAAGGAGTGGTAGTGAGGTCATCAACATGGCAACATAACACATCCCCTGGAAAAGTCTTCCCTCAGAATCAATAATAAAAGGACAACTCCCACTTGTATAGAACTCTAGAGAAAAATAGATACTGGCAAAGGACTCCACAAATGCTCAATCAAAGAAAAAGAAAAATTCTCCAAGAGCAGGTAAGAGATTTCCTTCCCAACCTGCCTGCCTGGACCCCTTACCCTGACTTGCTTCCATGCAGCTTGGGAGTTGTACAGAGGCAGCAGGGCCCAGGTCCCTCCAGTCAGAGACACAGACAAAAAGAGTCACTCACAGCACCAAGTTAGAACACCATGCATATCCAGTCATGGGGACCCAAGAGCACAGACACCAGGGTGGAACACAAGGCACTAAGTCATGCTGCAAAAGGGGCTCCCCTGGGAGGTGGGGGAGACAGCAGCAGAACTGTTGGCAAGAGGTACACTTACCAAATCCGGTTTCTGTTGCAGGACCACCTAAATGCAAAATGGACTTTTCTGGAGTAACCTACTTTTCTGGATTGACTCATTTGGCTCCCTGGAGTGGAATACCCTGACAGGGAAGAAACTGGAGGCAGAAAAGCCTCATACACAAAAAGAGGGGTAGTTAAACTGAACTGCTAATGTCATCCACCTTGATGAATTAACTCTGAAGGTCAATTTCTTTCTTTTATCTAGGGTTTTACTGTTAATTAGCTTTGTGTTAAGACTCTTCTTTGATGCTTGTTCCAACTTATTCTAGACCTGTAGAATAGCTCAGGTTTAATGGTTCAGATTTTCAAAACTCTTCTTTATCTGTTTCCTGCCTTGCACATACAGTACAATTTTTAAGATTGCGCTTTTTGTGCAATTGCAGAATGCTTCCTTTTCTCTGTTCCTTCTCTGTGAATCTTGATCTGTTCTGTTTCTTTTTATGGAGAATTTTCTACCCAGCTCCTATTAATAGTGTATAGAGTAATACTCTATACTCAATATAAAAATCTACTCTCTAATTCCTGTAAGAGTCAGAATAAAATTGAACCAGAAAAAGGCATATTTCCTGATAATTGACATGCAAAATATGAAGTGGTGAAGTGGGACAAAAACAATATGAAGAGGGGAAACAGAGTGATATAGGGGCAGAAAATATGCAAGCTATTGAAGCTAAGTTGGGAGCTTTTCAAATTAGAAGATTATAGATGTAGGTTGTGTAATATAAACACCAGGATAATCACAAAGGAAGTATTTTTAAAATATAAGAAAAAGACATGAGAAAGAGGCCAGTCAGATATACTACAAAAGATCAACTAAACAGAAAAGGAGGCAACAATAAAGGAAAAAGAGAGACAAAAAAAAAAGTACATGAGATATAAAAACCAAAGGGCAAATTGGCTGAAGTAAGTGCAGTCACTGCAGTAATAACACTGAATGTTAATGGATTATACTCCCCAATCAAAAACAAAACAAAACAAAAACAAAAAAACAAACAAAAAAAAACAACCACAGATTACAGAATGGATTAAAAAAATCATGATACAGCTATGTGTTGTTTACAAGAGACTGATCTTGGGCCCAAAGACACAAATAGATTAAAAGTGAAAGGATGGAAAAAGATATTCATTGCAAATAGTAAACAAAAAGGAGTTTGGTTAGCTAAACTAATATCAGGCAAAATAGATATTAAGTCAAAAAGTTTTATAACAGATGAAGAAGACACTGTATACTAATAAAAGGGGCAATCCCCCAAGAAGAAATAACATTCATAAATATTTATGCATCTAACCAGGATGCCCCCAAAATACATGAGGCAAAATGGGCAAAATTGAAGGGATGAGGTACTGTGAACAATTGATGGTACCCTGTGGATGATTGTATGGGATGTGAATATATCTCAATAAAACTGAATTTAAAAAAACTGAAAGAAGATTGTAAAGGTTCCTAGATTGTGAGCTCTTACAGCAGTCACACCTATTCCTGAGTTTTAACTGTTATTTGAGATGTTTAGTTGGTACAAAATTTATATTCTTGGTAGCACACTATATAATTTAACCTGTATCGTCAGTTTATTTAAATAACATAATTACATGGAATATAGAATAGGGAATGAGATCTTGTTATTCCGTTCAGGTTAAGATACTACTCCAGTACATCCCAGAATATTTTGGGCAGAAAATTAAAAAATACATGCAAAATTCCCTTGAGGCACTAGGGAAAATGTGGAAAAATTAAACTTCTACAGCTGGGGAATGCCTGATATTCTTGCAAACATTAGAGACTCCAGATTTAATAAGTCAAGCCCTCAATCTTGGGGTCTGCCCTTATGAAACTTATTCCTGCAAAGGAGAAGCTAGGTGAATATGGTTGAAAGAGGAAGGCTAGGGGCATGCATGACACCAGAAGGAAAGAAGATAAAGACTGGGAATGAATAACTTAGTGAAACCTAGAGTGGTCAATGATGGTAGTTTAATATACAAATAAAAGAGTGTTTTCAAATGAGGGAGAACAAATGAATGTCAACATTGCAAGGTGTGGAAAACTGAATGGTATAGGGGAAAGATACAATCAATGCAAACTAGAGTCTATAGTTAATGGTAACATTGTAAGATGCTTCCATTAATTGTAACAAAGGCAATATTCCAATGCTAAATGTCTATAATGGGGGACATAAGGGAGTGATATAGGATTCTTGGTGGTGGTGGTGTTGTCTGACCTTTTCACAGTTAAAGTTCCCTAGATTGTAAGCTCTTACAGCAGTCACATCTATTCATGAGTTGTAATGATTATCTCTAAATTCTGAGATGCTGAGCTGTTTGTGTATTACTTGGGAACTTCAGGGACCTGTATGACACCTGAGACTCAGAGCCAGAGTTCAGCAGCCATGAATGTCAACATTACCCCATAGAGCAAATGTTAAAGAAGCTGAAAAAGATACCAGACATTGTGCCAGTTTGAATGTATTGTGTCCCCCAAACGCCATTATCTTTGATGTAATCTTGTGTAGGCAGATGTTATCAGTTTTGATTAGATTTCTTTGAGTGTTTCTTTGGAGATGCACCCCACCCAACTGTAGGTGATAACTCTGATGAGATAATTTACATGGAGGTGTGGCCCCACCCATTTAGGGTGGGCCTTGATCAGTGGAACCATATAAATGAGCTGATGGGCAGAGGGAACTCAGTGCAGCTGTGAGTGACATTTTGAATAGGAGCTACAGCCAAGAGGGACACTTGAAGAAAGCACAGGAGCTGCAGATGAGAGACAGTCTGAAGACAGCAGTTGAAAGCAGACTCTTGCTCCAGAGAAGCTGAGAGAGGACAAATATCCCCAGTGCAACTAAGAGTTACTTTTTTGAGGAACTGCAGCCTAGAGATGAACATCCTGGGAGAAAGCCATTTTGAAACCAGAACTTTGGAGCAGACGCCAGCCACGTGCCTTCCCAGCTAACAGAGGTTTTCCGGACGCCATTGGCCATCCTCCAGTGAAGGTACCCGATTGTTGATGTGTTACCTGGGACACCTTTTGGCCTTAAGACTGTAACTGTGTAACCAAATAAACCCCCTTTTATAAAAGCCAATCCATCTCTGGTGTTTTGCATTTCAGCAGCATTAGCAAACTAGAACAGACATCAATTAGAGATATGAATGAAATGGACTTGATTAGAACTAAGGAAAACCAGACTAAAGAGAAAAAGATGATATTGACTGTGTTTAAAACCTCAACTTCTGTGTGAGACCAAAGGAAAAAATGTTTCTTTGGTGCAAAATCTATATTTTCTATAGCACGCTATACAATTTAACTTGTAAGGTCAGTTTAGCCAAACACCATAATTACTTGGAAACTTGAATAAGGGGTGAGATCTGGTTGGTTTGTACAGGTTAGTGTGAAACCCTGATACATCCTAGAGTAATTTGGGCAGAGAATAAAAAGTATTTGCAAAGCCCCTTGAGGACCTGGGGGAAAATGTGGAAATATTAAACTTCCCCACCTGGAGAAATACTGGTATTCTCACAAGCATTGGGGACTGCCACTGCAGTAGGCCAGGTCCTTGATCTTGGGGCTTGCCCTTATGAAGCTTGTTACTGCAATGGAGTGGCTAAGCCTACTTATAATTGTGGCTGAATCACCCCCAGTGAAACTTTTTGCTGCTCAGATGTGGCCTGTCTCTCTCTAAGCCCACTCAGCAGGTAAAGTCACTGCCCTCCCCTCTCTCAGTTTCAGTGGCTGAGAGAGCTCAGAGTTGTGAGGTCATTCTGAAGGTTACTCTTATGCATTATACAAATATCCCCTTTTAAGTTTTAGTCTATTAGAGTAATTAGAAGGAAATACCTGAAACTGTTGAACTGGAATCCAGTGTCCTTGATTCTTGAAGATGATCATATAACTATATGGCTTTTACAGTGTGACTATGTGATTGTGAAAACCTTGTGGCTCACACTCCCTTAATCCAGTGTATGGACAGATGAGTAGAAAAAATGGGGACAAATAGTAAATGAATAATAGAGTGGGAGGAAATGAGTATGAGATGTTTTGGGTGTTCTCTTTTACTTTTACTTTTATTTTTACACTTTTTATTTTTGTTTTTATTTTTTTTTTTTGGAGTAATGAAAAGGTTCAAAAAATTGTGGTAATGAATGCACAACTATATGATGATACTGTGAACAATTGTACACTTTGGTTGGTTGTATGGTATATGAATATATCTCAATAAAATTGCATTAAAAAGGAGAAGCTAAGCTTATTTATAGTTATGCCTAAGAAATACCCCTAGAGAACCTCTTTTGTAGCTCAGAAGTGGCCTCTGTCTCTCAAATTAGCTCACTACTCTCCCCCCTAGGGGTGACTACTCCCAGGGGTGTAAGTCTCCCTGACAACATGGGATATGACTCCCAGGGTTGTGCCTGTCCTGGCATTGTGGGATTGAGAATGCCTTCTTGACCAAAAGGGGGAAAAGAAATGAAACAAAAAATTTCAATGGATAAGAGATTTCAAATAGAGTTGAGAGGTCATTCTGGAGATTATTCTTATGCATTATCTAGATATCCCTTTTTAGGTTCTAGTGTATTAGAATAGGTAGAGGGAAATACCTGAATCTGTTGGACTTCAATGCAGTAGCCTTGATTCTTGATGATGATTGTATAACTATATAGCTTTTATCATGCAATAATGTGATTGTGGAAACTTTGTGACTGGCCCTCCCTTTATCCAGTGTATGCATCAGTAATAAAGACAAAAAATACATAAATAACAATGAGGGATAAGGGGTATGGGATGTTTTGGATGTTTTTTTATTTTTACTTTTTCTTTATTTTGGAGTAATGAAAATGTTCTATGATTGTGGCAGTGAATGCACAACTATATGATGATGATGTGAGCCATTGACTGTTTATTTTGGATGGATTATATGGTGTGTTAATATATCTTAATAAAATTTCATTTTTAAAAAACTGAAGTTACCCATGAGTTTTAATAATACTTGGACAATAATACTTGGACACTTCAATACACCACTCTCATCAATAGACAGAACATTAAGCCAGAGGGTCAATAAAGAAACAGAGAACTTAAATAATATGATAAATGAACTAGACCTAACAGACATATACAGACTATTATGCCCCCAAACAGAAGGATATACATTCTTCTCAAGAGCACATAAATCATTTGCCAGGTTGGACCACATATTGTCACATAACAAGTCTCAATAAATTTAAAAAGATTGAAAGTATATAAAGCCTCCTCTCTGACCATAATGGGATGAAGCTGGAAATAAATAACAGGCAGAGGATTGGAAAATCCACAAATATGTGGAATTTTAATAACACACTCTTAAACAAGCAGGGGGTCAAAGGATAATTGCAAGGGAAATCAGTAAATATCTTGAAATGCAGGTAATCAAGAAAACAAAAATATCAAAACCTAAGGGAAAGCAACAAAGGCAGTGCTGAGAGGGAAATGTACAGCCTTAAACACTTACATTGAAAAAGAGCTAAAATCAAAGATTTACCTGAACACCTGGAGTAACTAGAAAAAGAGCAGCAAACTAACCCCAAATCAAGCAGAAGGAAAGAAATAAAGGTTAGAGCAGGAATAAATGAAATTGAGAATAATCATTAAAAGAAAAAAAAAATAGAGAACAATAACAAGACCAAAAGTTGGTTCTTCAAAAAGATCAATAAAATTGACAAAACTTTATCTAGACTGACAAAGAAAAAGAGATAGAAGACCTAAATAAATAAAATCAGAAATAAGAGAGGGGACATTACTACTATACTACAGAAATAAATAGGATCATTAGGGGACACTATAACAACTGTATGCCAAAATATTGGACAAATAGATGTGCTCCAGCTTGACTGAACCCTAAGACCAAAGAACACACCAGGCAAAAAGTTATCTATGAGTTTTAATTAAACACTTACTTACAGGAGGATTTTTCCCAATCGTGGCTGGTTGGGAAATGATCTGCACAAAGAAGAGGAAGAGGAGTACCTTACACAGTTCAGCAGAGCCTCCCTAGATTTTGGTTACAAAGGACCTTCAGCTGAATCTTGTGAAAGTTGATTTCAGCAGAGCCTTGTGAGATGTGGTTACAAAAAACTCAGCTGAGTCTCAGAAGTTGATTGCCAACAGTTATTAGGCTCAATGACCTTCAATGTCTGTGCTCTGATCATGTGGCTCCACCCTTTTCCATAAGGGAGGGGGGTTCTGAACCCTGGGCTGCCACAGATGAAGTGGACAAATTCCTAGAAACATGCAAATGACCTACACTGATTCTAGAATAAAAGATCTCAACAGACCAATTATGAGTAGAGATTGAATCAGTCATCAAAAGTCTCCCAACAAAGAAATTCCCAGAACAAGATTGTGCCATTTTGGATATATTATGACCCCCAAAAGGCCATATTCTTTAATGTCATCTTGTGGGGGCAGATTTATTAATTTTTTTGATTATGGTGTGACTTCTTGATTGAATGTTTCCATGGAGATCTGACCCTGCCCATTCAGGGTGGGTCTTGATTAGTTTACTGGAGTCCTTTAATGGGAGCTCACACAGAGAGCAGAGTGACAAACAATGCCCCAGGATATATTAAGCCAGGAGACCCAGATGCTTGCTTATGCTTTGAAATGCTAGCCAGAGATTGCTCTGGAGAAGCTAAGAAAGACAAATCCGGAGACATTTTGGAGAAAGCCATTATTGACACCAGAACCCTGGAACAAAATATCAGCAGATGCCAGCCACATGCCTTTCCAGAGGTTTTCCGGATGCCATCAACCATTCTTCAGTGAAGGTATCATCTTGTTGATGCCTTAGTTTGGACACTTTTATGGACTTATGACTGTAAGTTTGTAACCAAATAACCTCCCCTTTATAAAAGTCAGTCCATTTCTGGTATTTTGCATAATGGCAGCATTAGCAAATCAGAACACAGATACCTTCACAAATGAATTCTACCAAACATTCCAAGAAGAATTATTACTCATCCTGCTCAAAGTTTTCCAAAAAATAATGAACAGGAAGGAACACTCCCTAACTCACTCTAGGAGGCAAACATCACCCTATACCAATCTCAGATATAAATACTACAAGAAAAAAAAAACACTGTAGACCAACTTCTCTTATGAATATACATGCAAAAATCCTCAACATAATACCTGCAAATCAAATTGAACAGCACGTTAAAAGAATTATCCACCAAGATCAAGTGAGGTTTATTCCAGATATGCACAGGTGATTCAACATATGAAAATCAATTAATATAAAACACCACATTAACAAAATGGAGGGAAAGAAAACACGTGATCATCTCAACTGATGCAGAAAAGGCATTTGACAAAATCCAGCATCCTTTCTTGATATCAACACTTAGAAAATCAACATGATGAAGGGCATATATGAAAAACCCACAGCTAACATTATACTCAATTGTGAAAGACTGAAAGCTTTTCCTCTAAGATCTGTAACAAGACAAGAATGCTCATTGTTACCAATATTATTCCACATTGTACTGGAAGTTGTAGCCAGAGCAGTTAGGCAAGAAAAATAAATATAAGACATAAAAATTAGTAAGGAAAAAGTAAAACTTTGACTATTTTCACAACATGATCCATTGTATAAAATGTCCCAAAAATCTATAACAAAGTTACTAGAGCTAATAAAGGAATTAAGCAAAGTGGTGGGATGCAAGATTGACATGCAGAAATCAGTGGTGTTTCTGTACAATACTAATGAGCAATTGGAGGAGGAAATCAAGAAAAAAATTCCATTTACAATAGCAACTGAAAGAAGCAAATATCTAGGAAAAAATTTAACCCAATCGTGGCTGGTTGGGAAATGATCTGCACAAAGAAGAGGAAGAGGAGTACCTTACACAGTCCTAGTTTGCTAATGCTGCAGAATGCAAAACACCAGAGATGGATTGGCTTTTATAAAACGGGGATTTATTTCGCTACACAGTTACAGTCTTAAGGCCACAAAGCGTCCAAGGCAACACATCAGCAATCGGGTACCCTCACCGGAGGATGGCCAATGGCCTCCGGAAAACCTCTGTTAGCTAGGAAGGCAGCTGGCATCTGCTCCAAAGCTCCGGCCTCAAAACGGCTTTCTCCCAGGACGTTCCTCTCCAGCAAGCTTGCTTCTCTTCAAAACATCACTCCCAGCTGCACTCTCTTTCCTCTTTGAGTCAGCTCATTTATATAGCTCCACCGATCAAGGCCCACCCCGAATGGGTGGGGCCAAGCCTCCATGGGAACATCTCATCAAAATTATTTCCCACAGCTGGGTGGGGCACACTCCAAGCAAATCTAACCAACACCAAAACTTCTGCCCACACAAGACCACAAAGATAATGGCATTTGGGGGACACAATACACTCAAACCGGCACATTCCACCCCCTGGAACCCAAAATGGCATTTTTAAAATCCTACAACTCAACAATCAAAATACAGCAATGCAATTTCAAAATTTCAAAAAATTTCCCAAAAGTGGGCAAAAACTTGAATAGATGCCAACGAGGATATACAAATGGCTAAAAAGTCCATGAAAAGTTGCCTGACATCATTAGCTATTAGGGAAATGCAAATCAAAACCACCGTGAGCTACCATTTCACACCTACCATGTCCTGGTGTTGTGAGTTCCTTTCCGAGGGAGCCATGGCATCAGAAATAATTTTCCTTCTTGTGAAAGGAGAACAGGGAGCTAGGATAGAAAAGGGCAGTTAACCCAATCTGATTATTTGCAAGGTCCTTAAAAAAGCCTGTATCTAGCCTTAACTTGGTCTCCTTTTGCAAGACCTGACTATGCACATGGAGACAGATGGGTAGAAAGCCTTTGATTTCTAAGAGATATGATTCTGCACCTGTCTTCTCCCAGTAACTTCCTTACCCACTGAAAGAGGAATTCTGCTCTCCTTCACTTTGAGGTCAGGTGCCTTTCCACCAGACAATCAGGATAGAAAGCCAAATGCTGGCAAATGGAGAAACAGGTGTTCATTAGGCCAGCTGCATGAAGAGGAAGGAGATGGTAGAGAGAAAAGTAGCTGTAGTTAGCAATCATTGATTTTAGAACTTGGGCCCAGCTTTCCCTCCCCTACTGCCCACACCAGAACTGAACGAGAATTGAGAGTCCCAATGCTTGCTACCCCTGGACTGTCCCTTGTCTGTACTGGAGTTATGGGATTGGGAAATAGTGAGTAGGAGGTAAAGCAAATGACAAAATTGTCACTATTAAGTTTCTTATGGGTGCTTCTAACCTCATGATGGGCTTAACCACTGGAAAACAACCCTAAACCCAGTAACCTTCCAGAAGAGTGTGGCTGGGCAGGTAGCTCTTATTCATGAGTCTCCATTCCTCATTTAGTCCTTAACTGCTATGATAGGAGGTTCAGTGCATTGGGAGCCTTTCACATATAGAAACTGCTGTTGATATTATTGCTGCCCCCTCCTCTTCCACCCAGAACTCCTGATTCTGTCTACTTTCTCTGTATTTAAAAAATGTTTAAATGGCAAATAAAAAAAAAAAAAAAGAATTACTATATGACCTTGTAGTTTCTCTACTAGGTATATACACAAAAGAGTTGAAAGCAGGGACTCAAACTGATATTTGCCTGATGCTCATAGTGTCATTTTCACAATTACCAAAAGATGTAAGCAACCCAAGTGTCCATCAACCAATGAATGTATAAACAAAATGTGGTTTATACATACAATGGGACATTATTCAGTATTAAAAAGGAAATAAATTCTTGTTCGTGTGACAACATGGATAAACCCTGAAGACATTAGGTTGAGTGAAATAAGCCAGACACCAAAGGACAAATATTGTTATGATCTCGCTGACATGAAATAATTAGAATATGCGAACTCATAGAATTAGAATCCAGAATATAGTTTACCAGGGGCTGGGTTTGGGGTAGGGAATAGGGAGTTAATGCTTAATTTGCACACAATGTCTATTGGGTTCATTATAGAGTTTTGGAAATGGGCAGTGGTGATGGTAGCACAACATCGTGAGTGTAATTACCAGCACTGAATTACACATGTGAATATGGTTACAAGAGGAAATTTTAGGTCATGTATATGTTACTAGAATACAAATTGAAAGGTAAAAACATAGGGCTGTACAACACAGGGAACCCTATTGTAAATGATGAACTATAGTTAATAGTACAAGTATAAAACTGTTCTTTCATGAATTATAACAAGTGTACCACATTAATGGTAAGTGTTAATAAAAGAGAGGTCTATATGGGAATGCTGTATTCTTTACATGATTTTTCTGTAAACCTACAACACTCAAATTAAAAAAATTTAAAACTCACAATGAGGATTCTAAATTATTCATACTTGCAAGAAATATTAATTATTTCTAAAAATTCAGTTTGGTCTTGTTCTCTTTTTTTTTTTTTTCCTTCTCAATTCTTTATTGCTAGGCTTGAATCTAGGCTAGGAGCACATAAACATGCTTTCAAATGCCTAAATTAGCAAAAAAGGATACTTTAAGTTACTTTACAAAGAGATTTTCATAGAAAATTAATAAAATATTAACTGTAAAATGATGTGGACTCTGAAAGGAAGCAGTTACTAAATATGCTTTTGTCCATCTTCAGACTAGATAAGATACGCCTCAGCTCTTTATTTTTTTCTCTTCCCTGATATCAGGCTAGTGGAATTTGTTTCTTTGTTAACCTCTGTACTTTTATCTAAAAATCATACATCCTCTCTCCTAATTTGTTGCTTCAGGTGTGTTTCAAATTTTGATGAAAGCTAATCAAGTTGGTTAAAAGTTCCTTTGTTAAAAGAAAGAATGCAGACTTCAACTTTTCACCACATAAGAGCAATAGTACTTGGATTTGACATACTGCCTGAGACAACTAAAACTACAGGAAAATTATGAAACTACAGTTATTTAAAATTTGGATATTGGGCAAGGAAATGAGTGATTCCCTGAGAGATGGGGAAAATCATGGTGAACCCTATGATTGTCCCAATTTACCACATGGAGAAAGTTTCCAAACTGAACCTCAGTGAGAAAAACCCAGGTGGAACTAGCAGTCGCCCTGAGTTGGGAAGATGGAGCTGGGAGTCCAGGGAGGCTACGGCAACTATGGTTGACCAGACAGAGTACCAGGCAGGAAAGAGTTATGTAGAGAGAGAACTCTGGAGATAGAGGGTTCAGCTGATTACTAATTAACATATGCATGTGAGGAAACCATCTGAGAATGGGAAAAGAACCACCCAAATAGATTAGAGGGCACAATTCCCAGGATTTACAAAGGGATTGATAAAGTTCCTATGAAACAACTAGCATCATTTGTTTTGTTTTGTTTTGTCATATTTAGATCTGGATTTTTTAATGCAAATTTTATTGAGATAAATCTATACACCATATAATCCATCTAAAGTATATAATCATTGTCTCACAGTATTATTACCTATTTGTGCAATCATTACTGCAATCAATTTTAGAACATTTTTATTACTCCAAAAAGACAAATAACAGACATAAAAAAAGAAAACTCAAAACACCCCATACATCTTATCCCCCCTATTTTTGACCTCTAGTGTTGGTGTGTTACATTTGTCACTGATAAAAGAATATTAAGGTATTACTGTAAACTATATATATATATAGTTTGCAATAGACACTTTTGTCCCCATTTTTAACTCTCTGTACAAGTGTGTATTTGTTCTAGTTCATGAAAGAACTTATTTATATTTGTAGTGGTAATCATAATCATCATCCACCACAAGGTTCACTGTGTTTTACATCCCCATCTTTTAACATCTAGCTTACCTTCTGGTGACATACATGACTCTAAACAACACCTATTAATCATATTCACAGACAATTCAGCACTATTACTTAAAATTCCAATAATGTGGTACCATCACCTCTATCCATTTCAAACATTTAAGTTCAACCTCATTAAAAATTCTGTACATATCAGGCAACTACTCTCCATTCTCTAGCTTCATTCTATCTCTTGGTAACCTATATTCTAAATTTTATGACTATGAGTTTACATATTCTAATTAGTCCATATTAGTGAAATCATACAATATTTATCCTTTTGTGTCTGTCTTATTTCACTCAGCATAAAGTCCTCAAGGTTCATCCATGTTGTCACATGCTTCAGGACTTCATTCCTTCGTACTGCTGCATAATATTCCATCATATGTATATACGACATTTTGTTTATTCATTCATCATTTGATGGACACTTGGATTGTTTCTATTTTTTGGCATTTGTGAACAATGACACTATGAACAACTTCTGCCTAAATAACTTATTTTAACATTTCCTGTAGAGCAGGTCTGATGGTGATAGTCATTCAGCTTTTGTAAGCCTGAAATACTTTTTATTCCATCTTCATTTTTGAAAGATATTTTTGCTGGGTAAAAAACTGGTTGACAGCTTTATTTATTTCATACTTTAATGATGTTCCTCCTCTGTTTCATGACTTACATTGTTTTCCGTTGGAAAAAAGCTCTTCCTTGTTTGTTACTTTCTGACACAATGTTTCCTTTTCCTCCATATATCAAGATCTATAAAAAGGAATGAAGAACACTGAAAATGGGAGCACAAATGATGTAAGTATAAAGATATTTTCACTTATTTTAATCTCTTTAAAGAAAATTGACCATTTAAAGTGAAAATAATCACAATATTTTCTGGGCCATGAAACAAATCTCATCTCAAGGAATCTGAAAGGATTAAAGTTTCAAAAAGTATGCTGTCATGCCCCAGTGGAATTAAATTAGATGTATATAATGGAAATATACCTAGAAAATCCCTACATATTTGGAAATTAAGTAAAACAATACAAAATATGTTTGGGGCAAAGAATAAAAGAAAAATAAGAAAATGGTATTTCAAATTATGAAAATGAAAACACATATCAAAATTTGTGGATGCAGCAAAGCCAGTATTTAGAGGGAAATTTACATATCTAAGAGCCTCTACTAGAGAAAGAAGAAAAGGCTCCCATCAATGACTTCAACTTCCAACCTAAGAAACTAGAAAAAGAAGAAAAAATGAAATCCAAAGGAAACAGAATAAAGGAAATAATGAAGATTAGAGTGGAAATTAATGAAATAGGAAAGAGAAAAACTTGTAGACAATCAAAAGCAGTCTCTTTGAGAAAATCAACAAAATTTATCTTTTATTTTTATCGAGACTGATCATGAAAAAAAGGAAGAAGAAACAAGTTACCAATATCAGGAGTGAGAAATAAGAGCTCACTACATATTCTGCAGATGGGCAGATGGTACAAAGACAATAAGAGATTATTATGAAAAAATTATGGCCATACATGTAAGTACTTAAATGAAACGCAAAAAAAATTCCTGGAATTTTCAAACTAATAAATGACACACACACACACACACACACACACACACACACAGAAATAATCTTAATAGTTGTATATCTACTAAAGAAATTGTATTTATAGTTAACTTTCCAACAGAGAGAACTCCAGACCCAGATGGCTTCATTGGGTATTCTGCCAAATATTTAAGGAAGAACTAATAAATATTTGACAAAGACTAAAAGAAGAGAAACCATATGATTATTTCAGTAGATGCATAAAAAGCATTTGAGAAAACTTCCCAACAACGATTCTTGATTTAAAAACTCTGCAAACTGGGAATGGAAGGGGATTTCCTAATCTGATGAAGACCATCTAAGAAAATGCTACTAACGTCTTACTTAATGGTATAAGACCAAATTCCTTCTCTCAATGCTTAGGAATAAGGGAAGGCTGCTTGCTTTCACAACTTTTATTCAACATTGTACTGACAGTTCCAGTGTGTGCAATAATGCAAGAAAAAGGAATAAAAGTTATCCAGATTGGAATGAAAGAAGTAAAACTGTTTTTATGGTTTACTTAAAGATATGGTCATGTATATAGTAAATGCCAAGAACTCTAAAATTAAAGTACTAGAATTCCCAAGCAAATCTAGCAAGGTTGCAGGATACAAGATCAATGTGCAAAGAATGATTATTATATTTATATACTAGCATCAAATAATGAGAAATTGATATTATAAAAATGATAGTATTTACATTATCAAAAATATAAAACACTTAAGGATAATCTGACAAAAGATTTGGAAGACCTGTACACTAAATCTGTAAAACATTGCTGAGAGAAGTTAAAGAAGATATTAGGAAAAGAAGAGGTACATCATGTGCATGGATGGGGAGACTCAATATGTTAAGAAATCAGTTCTACATGTTTCTACATAGTTTCTGCATGAGCTTCTACATAATTGTGCCAAGTGAAAGAATCAAGACAAGGAGAGTGCATATTTTATGATTCGATTCACATCAACTTCTTAAAAATGGAAACTGATTTGTGGTGATGGATATCCAATTGATAAAAGGAATGGGAGAAAGGAATTACAAAGGGGCGTGAGGAAACTTTTTGGGGTTATGGGGATATTCATTATCTTGAGTGCAGTGATGGTTTTACATTTGTATCAAATGTAAAATTTTATCATTTTGTACACTTTAAGTACATCCAATTTAGTCTGTGTCACTTGTACCTCAATAAAGCTGTAAACATTTTTTTAACTATATGGACACTTTAAAACATGTTTTTAATCTCCTCATTTGATGACTTTCAAAAAACTACTAATATGGAAAGAAAACAATCATATTACTGTGGCAAGAATAAAAGGAATAGGATTTTTTACAATACTGTGTCAAGCAAGTTTTAGTGTCATTTTTCCAACAGCATGCGCTCACATTGTGTTTTTGTGTCACATTTTTGTTATTCTCACAATATTTCAAACTTTTTCATTATTATTATATCTGTGATTTTTGATGTTATCATTGTAATTGTTTGAGGTGCCATGAACTACACCTATATAAAACAGTGATTTTAATCCATTAATGTTGTATGTGTTCTGATGGCTCCACTGACCATTCCTTGTCTCTCTCCCTCCTCTCAGGCTTTACTATTCCCTGAAATGCAAAAAAAAAAAAAAAAATTGAAATTAGGCCAATTAATAACCCTACAATGGCCTCTAAGTGTTCAAGTGAAAGGAAAAGTTTTTGTAAGACTATAGCTGACATAAATAGTGATTCCTTTGATGGATCTGGGCAAAGCAAATTGAAAACCTCCTGGGAAGGATTTGCCATTCAGAATATTCATGATTCATAGGAGGGGGTCAAAATTTCAACATTAACAGGAGTTTGGAAGAAGTTGATTTGATTGATGACTTTGAGGCACTCAACACTTCCATGGAGGAAGGAACTGCAGATGAAGTTGAAAGAGTAAGTGAACTAGAATTAGAAGTGGAGCCTGAAGGTGCGACGAATTGCTGCAATCTCATGATAAAACTTGAACTGATGAGGAGTTGCTTCCTATGCATGAGCAAAGAAAGTGGTTTTTTGAGCTGGAATCTACTCCTGGTGAAGATGCAGTGAACACTGTTGAAATGACAACAAAGGACTTAAAATGTTATATAAACTTAGTTGATGAAACTGCAGCAGGATTTGAAAGAAGTTTACTGTGGGTAAAATGCTATCAAACAGCATCACATGCTACAGACAAATCTTTCATGAAAAGTGCAAACTTCATTGTCACCTTATTTTAAGAAGTTGCCACAACCACCCAACCTTCAGCAACCACCACCCTGATCAGTCAGCAGCCGTCAACATCAAGGCAGGACCCTCCACCGGCAAAAAGATTATGACTCACTGAAGGCTCAGATTAATGGTTAGCATTTTCTAGTGATAAAGAAATTTTGACAAACATATGTACATAGCTTTTTTAGCCATAATGCTATTGCACACTTAATAGACTACAATATAGTATAAGCAAACTTTTACATGCACTGGGAAACAAAAACTTGATTGCAGTGGTCTGAACCCAAACCCATAATATCTCTGAGGTGTGCCTGAATATGGAAAGTCCAAGTATAGGATCAACTTAAACCTAATGGTTCAGTGTTTTGAATTTAAATAAAATATTAGCTCTAGCAAAATAAGACCATGTCTAATACAGTCATCATCAAATTATTTCAAACTTCTGGTACTTAAAGCATATTTCATGAAGGAATATTTTCATAATTATATATAAAAGAATCAAGAAAATAGGGGATCTGTTTTTCTTAATCAACATAGGTTTTTGAAAATGAGAACATGGACTTGAACTTTTTAATGAAATATTTCCTGGATATATAATATCTGACAGTTTAAAATACGAAGTTATACCAAATGTAGCTATCGTCATCCAATTCAGCTAATGTGGTATTATGGGAATTAAATATTTCTACTAAAGTCTTTGAATAGAGAATGAGATATTGAAAAAGAAATAGAAATAGAAGGCAAGATTTCCAATTATGATTGGATCAGTTTAAACCTAGGGTGAATTTATTGATTTGACTTGCATTAGTTTCATCTTCAATTAAGAAAACTATTATACTTCAAAATAAATTTTGGCCCAAGAAAGGTCAATTAACTATATATTGTTCCCCTTTTAGATCTGCCTAATTATTTTTATCACCACAGTATCAGAAAACAAATCTCAATACTGGCAAAGAAAAAGTGGTTAAAAAGACAGATAATAGTTTCTTTTAAATATTTATATTTATTGTTTTGTGATTGAGGTCAATTTTGGCACCTAATTTGCTGAGATAATGATCCACATCCATCAGCTGAACAGCCAACGTAACTGACACATCTACTAAAATCTCTGAGTATATACCATCAAATGACAATAAAAGGAACTTCCACTGAATTATATATTTGAATATGGTTACAAGGGGAAATTTTAGGTTTTATATGCTAGGATATAAAACCCATAGAACTTTACAACACAATGAACCCTGATGTAAACTATGGACTATACTTAATTGTATAATTATTATTATATTGTTTCATCACTTGTAACAAAGGTACCAGACTAATGCAAATGTTTATAATGGGGAAACCGTGTATGAAATTGGGGGTATACAGGAACTTCTTATTTTCTGCATGATTTTTCTGTAAACCTACTTCTCTTTAAAAAAAAAAAAACACTTGGTGGTCACAACCAAAATAGAAAAGGAAGATTAAAATGTAAGAGATCTGATTGGACATATGGGATGGAGGAGAGGGGCTATAAATACCATCTCCAGAGACCTCTAGAGGCAGATATTTAGGATAATTAATAGGAAGAAACATCAAAAAGAAGGTTTATTGGCTTGCATTTCTTGTCGAACAAGAAAGAAAATAAGCATGTTTCAGGAAAGAGAAATACCTATTCAAAGTCATGAGAATATGTGTATCTGGAGCTTAGACTGTGAGTAGACAGAAGAGAATGAATTGAGATGAGAAAGTTAAGAAAAGGACAGAACATAGAAAATTATACAGACCATGCTAAGAAGTTTGGACTTTATTCTGAGAACAAGAAGCTAAAGTATCTTAAGAATAGTCGTGATGGATTAAAATTTTATTTAGAAGGATTACTGGGTATTATGTGGAATATGAATTTTTTCTTGTTCATTTCGTCAGGACTTGAAAAGTTGTTATCATGCAATTCTATTGTCTAAAGCTCTTTAAGTTGTTCACATGAGGTATTATTGTCAGAAAGCAAGTACTCACACTTGGGAAATTCAATGTTCTCAAAGTAAGCATTTCTAAACACAAAGGCTAGCATGTCTAGAAAACAAAAATTTTGATGAAAAAATGATAGGAGGAGATTTAGACTTTGAATCAGAGATTATGGACTTGAGTTCTTGTTCTAAACAAGAAAGAAATATTAGATTTCTAATATTAAAATCATGAAAAAAATCACAATTTCTATGTTTTAGTTTTCTTACCTGGAAAATGGGAATGATAAACACCTATTTCATGGTTCCTTGTACATATATAATGAAACAATATACACATAAAGTGGTTTGTAAACTATAAAGCATTATATATACACGCACATTAGGTATTCTTAGATGGCTATCCAGAGGAAACAGAAGAGTGAGTATTCTTATTTTGGGTCTCTAACTTCCTTCAGCTAGTAGCTTCATTTTTTCTTTCTTATTGAAGATAGTCCTTATGTTTCCTTTAAAAAGTGGTTTGAGGGCCTGTGATGAATGGTTCTCTTTCTCTATATCAATTCAAATTTGAAAGGATAGTCAACCTTTCAAGCCAACTTGGAAAATAAATATTTTCTGTCAAATTGTAGATTCAAAATTCCATTATCTTACTGCCAGGTTGAATTATAAAAGCATTTTCCATGTATTTTGTTAAGTTGCATAACTGACACGAATGATATGTTGACAGGATTCCATGAAAGATAGGGTAACAAGATTAAAGCTGCCTGATTCACTTGCTTTAACATAAGTTACTCCATGAAATAAATCCTTGATGGTATAGTATAACTAATTTTCATTTGAACCGTTGAACATTCTGATGGGTTTTTTTTTTCATATTTCAAAATAATTAAAGGGCTATCTATTTCATTAGTCCCTTATACATTTATTTCCTTAACAATTTTGTCATTAGGATAGCACTGGCTTTCACCCAGATGAAAAGACATGTCAGCAAATATAAAGTAAATAGTATCCAGTAGTTAATCATTTGCTGGAGCCAAAACCTCTATTCTGGATATCTGAAATAGAGTGAAGACAGTTTGTTAAGGGTGCTGAACTCACTGGCAAAGATCATGTAAATTTCCAGGCAAGGCCTAAATAATGCACAGTTTACTTAGCATCCCTTCTAATCTTTAGTTTTATAGGGTAAGGGGAAAAGTTGGGAGATCAGAGGAAGAGAGCACAATTTTGTCAGGGACTGAGAGCTGCAAAGTAGTGAGAAATGCCTTATCCAGAAACTATTTTGAGATTATTCACATTTCTACTCCATTTTATGTTCTTGAGATTTTTTTTTAATTTAGCTTAAAATTTTAAGATATGCTTTATTTTAGGAGAACAACTAGAAAACAAAAATGGAGACTTTTTTTTTTTTTTTTTTTTTTTTGTCTGGTGGTGAATCAATGTGTGAATACAGAGAGATAGGGTGACACAGTTTTTAGGACATAATTTGGATATGGTAGCATGATTCCTATTCTAGCTTTCCATGATTGTGTTCCAAGATCAAAGTGTCTGTCAGGCTCTCTGTAGGAGGTTATATGAGCTGGCTATGGTGCATGAAGTCAACGTGGATGGATCACCATGGATAGATGGGGCATGATTCCTTCTCTCTAGCTCACTCCACATAAGTCCATTTTTAGGTGATACGAAATTAATTTATTTCTCCTGTAATGCTCAGTTTTCCCTCCAATTACATTCATTAACTTCATAGGGAAAAACAAATCTTTGATACTGTGATTTTGAACAGAAGTCAGAAAAACTGGGAATGTTGAAATGTATAGTTTAATATATTTGGGGGTTATTAAACATAAAGGGAGTAGCAAACTGTGAGGATTCTATTCAACTTACCTCACTTCATTCAGTTTTGGCATCTTCTTTCAAGCTGCTATATCCATTCATTTAATAATCCCACCCAGAGAATTTTATTAATTAAAACAAAACATTTCTATGAATAAATCATAAAATTATCTTATGATTAAAAATAGATTGAAAATTAAATTTGTTTTTCATCTGTTTTTATTTTAAACTTACTGTGCAAGTGTTGATGATACACTTACATTATTGCATCTTTGTAAGTGTTGATAAAACTACCACTCTTCAATGGATCAGCAAGTAAAATAATGGAAGGATAATACATTATAACTATTGTTTCAAATAATCAAAATGGGCAAAATCAGAATAAATATAGCAAAGGATTAATTCATTCATCCATCAAGTAGTTATTAATCACCTCACTATATACCAGGAAAAGATAGAGTAAACTGATGTGCAGGAACCCATCTATGGAAGTGCCCTCCAAAGCAAATTGAGCAAACCCATTATATCTATCATTAGGAATTGTTCCTATCATTCAACAGAGAGAACAAAAAGATGTGATCCATGTCTCTAAGTCTCAGTTCCCTTAACTATAGCATGGAGATTGTAATAATAGTACCTGTCTCATATATTGTTGTAATAAATAAGTAAAACATCTTAAAAGTGGCAAAGAGTAAGTATACAATAAACATATTAACATAAAACCTAAGAAGTATATTGTATTGTCTACAGATTGCAAATAAAGGACCTAATATATATATAGAAACTTTAGGTAAGCTCAGAATTTTAATATCTTAAAATAGAATCTATGTAATTTTTCCTTTAAGCATTAGATTCCTAGCAAGATCTCTTTCTTTACCTGCTCCCATTTTTCAGTACTTTTCTCCTAACTTTTGTGATTTCTGTCCATGTTCCAGAATGTTGATCCTGCAGAAGGATGCGATTGAATAAATCTCCCCTCCCCTTCTTTTTGCAATCTGTCAATATAATGGTATTATTGAATGTTGTTTCTCAGTAATAAGATTGAAGGAAAATAAAACTCATAGTCACACTTCAAGTGAGAAACAGTGCAACCAAGATGCACCTACTTGCAAGGATATTTGTTCTATAAAAACTAACTCTTTAGACTGTATCCTTGCTTTGCTTTAGAAATAGTCTACACCCACCACTGAAACTACCAGAGCTCTGCATTTGGACCTGTAGATCATTGAAAAAGGAAGGTCTCCCCTTCATCTTCTTATGGACAATGGTCAATGATGGGCTGGAGTTGGCTGGCACCAACTTGTGAGTGCTGGTTATGTGTATTTCTACCCATCTTCACCTTCAGTGACAGTTGGTAACATGAAATCAGCCATGTCACTGGATCTTTAAGAACAGTCTAGGGAATCTTATTTCAATCACCCAACAAACCAACTATCCATCCATCTGCCCATCTCTGCATTCATCTGTTGATCCATCCATCCTCCCACTCATCAATCTATTCAACTACCCATTTCTACATCCATCTACCCATCCATCTACTTACCCATCCATCATCCATCCATCTGACTGCTCAAATCTACATCTGTCTACATCTACATCTGCTATCTACATCTACAATTCGATAACTTGAAATCACTCCATGGATACTAGAAAATGCTAAAATTCTGGGCTTTCTGCATTTGTAGGGAGCCAGTTGTTAAACATTTACCAGCACGTGATTGACACTAACCTAATGATTATTCCCTTCATCTGAAGGTCAGAAGAAGAAAAATTCTGAGGGTCAGAATTTTTTTCTTAGCAGGGAAATGGGATGGGTATATCCAAATTCCACTCCATAAACTCAAGAATGAAAGAAATGAATAAACATTATTTTTCCTATAACTGAATTTAACTTCTCTTCTGAGTCTCATTTCACCAAGTTCTGGGAACTTAATCTCAGTCTTCATCACTCTTTCCCTGGGGATACACATAAATTCTAGTCCACAATATGGATTGGAGGGGTGGTGTAGCTGATCATTGGAGATATCAAATACCCATATTGGCATCTCATCTGGTGTGGTATACTCACTCCCATCCATTTTTCCATCATTATTTATTCTAGTCACTGCTGATTGTCTTTGCCACAAGGGAAATATTCTACTGCTCCCATCCAGCTTTTAGCCTCAGAAAACTCTGTGAGGCTAACTCAGGACAATCTGCCCAGACATTTTCCACAGGATCTCCAATCTCGCAGTTTTTACTTAGGCTGGTTTGGGAAAGGTGGTCACACGAGATCGTTCGGCTGTCAGATACTCTGACTTATCTGAGGATTTCTGACACCTCTGTCCTCTCCCTGCTTTCTGTGGGACCTGCAGGCATAAAGTGATTTATTCTTTCTAGTTCTCCCATCTCTCCCCCTCATCCTGGGGAATGTTTTTCAGTCTGGAAAAAGAAGACCTTCTTTTATAGCATCATGTATTTTATATTTCCCAAATCCTCTTAGCACCTAAACTCTTGCAATTCAAAACTTAAGGTTGTGAAACTTAAAGGCCTTTTTCTCTGCTTTTCTGTTTCATGTTTCTCACCTAAGATGAATACTGTTGACCGTATGGGGGAAATGGTAAGAGGTGGAGGTAAAAATGAGTACAAAGAACTGCAAGCACATTTGATAAAACTTCTATAGTCATATCCCACTATGTTTGCCTTAACATAGATTCTGTGAGAGAGAAAAAAACAGAAAGACATAAATCTTTTTTAAAATAATTACATGGTGTATGTTTTATAGATGCATGTAGAGTCAAGGGAGAGTTTATATACAGAGTTTGGGTAGAAAACATGTGAGCTGATAAGAATTAGGTCCAGGAACATCTAGTGTAGATTATGACCTGGCAACTATATCAATGGTGGGGGATGGGGGGTAGTTAAGAAGACAAGAATAACTGCATGCATTAGACACCTTTCTGTTTTATGTATTCCACATAATCACCTTACCTTTTCCTCCTAGATCCTTGAAAATTAGAGTGAGAACATAGGTCTCATGGTGCACATAAAATTAAATATTTTCTACATTCCATTTCAAAAGTTGGCACTGAAGGATTAGATTAAAATCTAAACTATGAGTCATCACAAAGTTTCATTAAATGCTAAAATCCAAAACTATCTTTGTGCAGTTAGAACGTCTTAAATCAGATTTCTCCCTAATGCCTCCTGTCTGAAGAATGTGAACGTCTGATACTAGAGTCACAATTTTTTGGTACTCTTTTCTAAACTTTCTAAAATACTCACAGCTTCTCCTAACTTCCATAACCCCAGAAGAGAGTAATTAATCATTGTGAGTGTGAACTCAATGTAAGTTATTTCACTTCCCAAGGAGACAAAGAAAATGTCACACAGAACATTCTAAATGAAAGGACTGATCCTAATCCCATACAATTCTGAAAGAAGGATTCATTCAAATACATCTGTTAATTTTTCTCACAAAGACAAATTTTGTTATAGTTGGCCAAAAAAGGACAGATAACATGGAAATCCCCTGCATGGTTACAGTATTTCTCTAGAGCATGCTTATTGTTAATTAATGACTTTGCACCTTCAAAAAAGACGGAGAGAAATTCTTCTAGGCACTCTTACCTTTTGAACAGAAGTTCATAAATATAACAATGTATTCCAGGAAAATTTATAGGGCAATATGCATTACTTACATTAACCCCTAGATTTTCATTCACTTCTGAAGGGTAAGAAGGTAAATAATGAGCAGAACAAGAGTTGTTAAATTAGAGAAACCTTTCCATGCAATTCCCTCTTAAAATATTACAGTACAAAACTTTAAGAAACCAAATGACCAAACATAAGGAGAAAGTCAAAGGAAGCTATAAATATTAGCACTAAGCTAAGGCATCCTGTGATGGATAATACTCATTTACACCCAGTGCATATAATTCCCTACACACAAAAATAGATACCTTTTATCCAAGATTAACCTGTTTTAAAATAACACGTAGTATAATATCAGTGACTCCTCACCCAGGAAAATATACTAGAACTTTATTTTTGGTTTTGATGCTAATACTAAAACAACAACAACAAAAATAACAGAAAAAAATTTATAGGCACTGCTGTTGTCAAGTCATCTCGGAAGAAATAACTCCATGGCAAATGAGAAGACTATGCTGGTGAGGCTACACATTGGTCCTTGAATAACACAGGTTGTGTGGTATCATTTATAGTAACTGGAGGTATTGTTAATCTAACTCTGTAACTGTTACCAAAGACTAACTCTTTTGTCCTAAAAGGGCAGAGAGTAACATTAGGTATAAGCAAAACAGCATCTGGAACCAAATATGTTTGCCTTGCAATTTCTCCATGAGTTTCAATAAACATGTTTTTTTGCCCTTATTGTCTATACTTACAGGAAGCTTAAAATACTTTCTGGCATATCATATCCTATGACTAATTTAAACAGACTGGTTAAAGAGAAAAAATGTTCTTTTGGAGACAAATCTGAATTTAAATCCCAATACCTTCAGCCAATTGCTGTGTGAATTTAGACATATTGCATAACTGGGTATCAGTTTCCTTATCTGTGAAATGGAGATAAAAGTATCCAGATGGTAATATTGTTGCAAGTATATGAAATATGTATATAAAACAACTAGCAGAGGATCCAACCCAGAGTCATTACTGGCTAAGCACTCATTCTCTATTATCTTCTTTCCCTCTTCTATTGTTGAACATAGAAAGACATGCTGAGACCATGAGGAAAACACAAGTCCTACTTGTCATTCAGCTTTAAAACTTTGCTTTGGAACATCAACTTAGCCCAGGTTGTTTAGAAAATCAATCCTAAAGCAAAGCTTTAGTCATGATACTTTATTGGGAAATGACAGAGCAGCAAAAAGAAATGGGAAGCAAGAAAGAATGGGAAGCAAATACATGGTCCATTACCCTGCTTCATGAAGAGACACAAACCTTCCCTCTGTTCCCTGTAACACCAGCAACCAGCTATACAGAAAGACTATGCTCGAGGATAGAAATAGAGGGGTATGGAGAGGGACTTTGTATCTGCTTCCTCTATCTTCCTTTGATCAAAGTTTGCACAGCGGGAGTTCTGGTATGCATTTGGCAGTTCAGACAATGGAACTGCCCAGAAGCTCCTGCAGCAGCAGCTGGTGCTGAGTAAGAAGTCAAGGTGCCAGAGACAAGTAAACCCAGAATAATCTGAAGCAAAACAACTAAGAGGTTTCCAATAGTCCATCAGCATCTTTTCTTCAATAAATTTTGTTTCAGTGTCATGTGGCACCAAGATCCCTTTCTAAGTCCCTTGAACTCCTATTGTTGGCTTTTAAGCAGACACAGATCAGAGAGGTCTTCAACCTTCAGAAACACCAGTGTAGAAATGTCATACCACAATCTGAATCAGACAATAGCAAATGACTTTGAGCATCAAAATTAGATGTTCTCCTTCCATTCTGCTGTTAAAGCAAAGAGCCACAGACTATGGACAGTAGAGTCCAGGGGTGGTAACACAAAGTTGTAGGATCATCCCAGACTCTCAAAAGAGGTTTAAAGTGAGTAGAAATTGGAGATATTAGCCCTAAGGGCATGCTGTAGGAATTCTTGACTCCTAAAAACTTAGCCAAGGTCTCACTCTTATTTCGCACCCAGTTCCAAGATGCTGAACATGAGTAGTAAACAGTGGACACCTCGGTGTCTTCTGACACTGTGGCACAGACCAACTCTAAGGACAAGTAATACATTCATTCAGATTTGAAGTCAAATATTATTTGATTTTCCTGAAAATGTGTCATGTAGATAATTCTAAAGCCTCGGAACACCTTTTTCCTATAGGCGATGGGGGAAGTTGATAATAGTTATTTTTTGCAAAAGAAGGAAAAGGATAATAAAATGACTTGGGGAAAACCCTATTATATTTTAGTCTAGGGATGTTCAGTTTTTTTGTGTTTTTTTGTTTTTTTTTTTAAGATCCTGCTCTTCAGAAGTAAGATAATGTAAGCATGATTGTAGTAACATAAAAAAGTTACACTGAAAGTTCTAATTCTACATTTCTCTTTTGTTTCCCATCCACATATTCATTGCATTCAAATGTTACCAAACTTCCATGAATCTTCATATACATTTATCTATTCTCTTTGTAGGATGAATATTTAATTATTTGGGGAAAATATTATGAATGCTCATGTTAATGACATCTGTTCCTCCTGGTTCCATCACTAACTAGTTATGAGACTCTTGGCAAATTACCTCACCTCTCTTTTCCTTAGTTTCCTCATCCATAAAATGAATATCATAACAGTTATTTTGATGACTGATAGAGTTAGTTGTGGAGTACTTAGAAAAGTGCTGCGCATTTTTCACGTGCTCAAGAGAAGTTGGTTATTGTTTTTAGTAACGGTGGTATGCTTCATTGTCATTTAACAGTCATATATTATGGAAGAGTTCAAAGAAGAAAGTCATGAATCACATAAATTCCACCATGCATAAATAATCATCCTTAATAATAATTGAACATTAGTTTGGAATCTATCTATGCATACAAATAAAACAATACATAAATATAAAAATATATAGGCCACCAAAAATAGTTTTCCAAAATTAAAATAATGCACCATTTTCTATTCTAAAATAAAAATATTCTAACACAAAAAATAAAACAAAAACATCAAACATATTCTGTTCTAAAATAAAATATCAAGTTTAACTGTACTTAAATATAACTGAACTAAGTACTCAAGTGAAACTAATGGGATTATGAACTTCCAATTTTCTCTAAACAACAGATCCTAGTTCTTGAAAGAGAGTCTGAGATTAAGAAACAATTATAAAAGCCACTATAAAACCATTAATTGATTGAAGCCCTTAGGGTTTTTGTTTAAACTAATTTTTTGTTTTGTTTTGCTCTGTTTTGCTTTGAGATGTTCTCAACTATCTCCATGTTTCAAAATATAAAGAAAGAAATGCCATAATTCCTTCCACCTCTCCACCCCCATTTCCTTTTTTTAAGGTATATTATTTATTTTATAGTTTCAATGTATACATTTATATTCTGCTCTTAACCTGTAATACCCCATTTTCAAACAAAAATGCATGTTCTACATTTAAGTGAACTCAAGCCTTTCACCATTTTGTGTTATTTTGTTTTTGTTTTTTTTTTATTTTTACTGTTGTTATTCAGTCTTGTCTTAAACCACAGCTTCTTTAAGTCTGAATCCTTTATTTTAATTCCTCTCTTGGTTGTCTGGATTTCATCATCAAGTAAATTTTTTCAAGAAGGGCTCAAATGCACTATATTCCTTGTGACTGCCTGAGATGTTTGTCTCTTGCCTTTATCTTCAGAAGACAACTTGGCTCGGTATAAAATTCTTGGGTCTGGTTTACATTTTCCCTTCATAACTTTTATAGCCATTGCTCCACTGTCATCTGGCATTGAGCTTTCTACTAGTCAAACCATGACTTCCTCATTCAATCCTTTTTGTCTGGATTTCATCAATGATATTTCTTTTTTTCAAGGTTTCTAAGTGCTCTACTCCCTGAGTTTTTCCTGTTTAAGAATACCTGCCAGTTGCTTTTATACTTGCATGGCAACTCAGCTGTGTGGAATATTCTTTAGAAATACTTTCTTGCTCACAAACTACATACATATTATCTCATTTGTTTTGTTACGCTCACAATATTATACAAGTTATCTCATTGGGTTTTGTTATTGACTATTTCCATGAAGAAATCAAAGTCCAGCCTTTAAGTGACAGTTATGTATGTGAGTGTGTGTGGGGGGCAGGGAGGGGGGGGTGTTTCAGGATAACTAAAGAATTATTTATTTACCCTAGGTTTTCAATAACTTAACCAGAATATGTCAATAATTCTGTATCCATTTTTCCCTGGAACATGACTTATCATTTTTTTTCCTTTACTTGAGATAAATTATCTTCAATTATATCTATGATTACTTCTTCTATCCCATTTATTGGATTACCTAACACAGGAATACCAGTTTTCCTAATGTTGAACAGTCTTTATCCTATTTCTCTTTTTTATCTTCCCCTAGTTATTTTAATCTCTTTTTCTTCTACATTTATTGTGATTATATTGAAACTTTCTTGTATGTAATTATTTCAAGTGTCAGCTGTGTCAACCATTTCTAACTTGTGGTTTTATTATAAAATAGCATTATTTTGATTCCAAGTTTATTTCTATCATTTTGTAATCTCTATTTTTACCCCAGTCTGCTGTTTTTATCATTTCATCTTTATTGAATCTGTGTTTTTATTAAATCCTTTCATAAACAAAGCACCTGTCCCATTTATCATTAACAAAGTTTTTCAAAACTGGGTTCTTCTTTACTATCTTATATTATACTCACTTATTTCATTTCTAGGAATAGAATGTTTTCATATCTAACCCTTCTTTTTATCTTGCTATGCTTAACCCAGGCAGCTATATCCAATCCTCTTATTTTCTCTACTAAAGCACTGAAAATTTATCCTTGAATGTTTTTCCATCTTATTTGAAACCTGATTTTGCTCCACACAAACAGATGGAGAAAAGAGGTATGAGAGGAGACAGGGAGAACTGTACTGAGGCTATTAATGGTCTTTGTTGGATGACCTGGACTCCACTGCCTCTTCTGAGATTTTGTTAAATATCTTGTACTGGAGTTCTTTACACTTGGTCAATGTATTCCATTCCTGTGGAAGGACAACCACAGGTTTCAGAATGTTCTCCCAATTCAATGTGGAGAAACTATAATTTACAGTCACTATTTTATTCATCTGTTCACCCAGCAGCTTTTTTCATCTTCTCACCTCCAGGCCCTCAGCAATAGTTCACATCATGGGAGCGAAACTTTAGTTGGGATTCTCAATGAACTTCATCTGCTCCTACTCCCATCCATCCTTGCTAAGGCTTGTTTATTCTGTTTTCTCTTTCCTGACTCCATCTATGTGGTCCCATGATCAGGAGCTCATTAAAATATGGAACTTAACCTTAAACATAAAGCATACCAAAGGCAATATAAATTCCAAACTGAAGATGGATTATCACCCTTTGTGTAGCTGTAAATGACAGCAAAAATATGCTCAATGAGGAGAGCTGGCTTATTCTGAGTCAGCCAGAACAAGTCGGTGGAGAAGCTAGAAATAGCACTAAACATCTGATTCCCAAGGAAGTTTGTGACCCAGAAAATATTATTAAAATACTGTTCTGAAGTAATGGCCACTTAATTTTTAAAATAAGTCAATTGATATGGCTAAGTGTATTTAGTGCAGCAATGTTTTTTAGAATTCTTTATCAGGAATGTTATAATGAGATACAAATTTAAGAAACGGCCATTTACTTTTACCAATCATTTACAAATATATATCCATATGAAGCTATGAAATATCATCATATAAATGTCCTACATAATTCATTGGAAAGAATGTTTGAATTTCAGAGGGCTGTCAAAGTTTCCAAAATAAACAAGGTAAGCGAATACTACCCATTCTGTTTAATTGGGGATAATTCACATTCTTCTAATGTTTATGTTACTAGAAAATGTTTTAAGACAATATGGAACACAGCTGATTAAATGAATAGTTTTCATAATAATGTGTGTTTCATTAAAGTCTTACTATTCCTTTCTTTAACTTTGCATGTATCCTCTAAGCCTAAAATGTGGCATTTCCTGTCTATTTCAGCTGCAAACTTACAGTCAAATTTTCCTGTATTTTTTTATTCTACTGGAAAAATTATTAAACTGGAAAACATATAATGATAGTTTTTAACACAGGAGAAAGAAGGAGAATCAGACATAACTAAGAAAACAGAATTAATCTCACAAAGAAACATTATTTTTATAATTATATGTGAATGTCATTTTAAAGCTTTGAGTAATAGTCATCATTCACACTAAATATATTGAATTGGGAAACCAAATATTATATATAATTTTATCAATCCATGCTACAGAATATTGCAAAGAACTGAGAAAAGCTCTGCAGTTTGGAGGGCATATTTTTCAGGTGTAGGTTCAACTACATATAACAGAAAATTTTGAATAACAGAGGCTTAAATAAGTTTATTTCTTTCTCATGTAAAAGAAATCTAGAGATAGACACTCCAGGGCTACTGAGTTGACTTTACAGAAGTATTCAGACTCCTTCCAACTTTTCCCTAACTCATCCCGAAGTTGTGATCCTAGTCCTCCTGTTCCAAGGATGGCTGCTAGGATAAGGACGGCGGTGAAAGCAGGCCTCTATCCTCCCTTTAGGGACACTTCTGACAAGTCCTACACAGCATCTCCAATTCTACACATAGCCAGAACGCCACAATCACCAGGTGTAGAAGACAGAATGCACCCCCTCCCCCCAAATAGATGGTCATTCCGTAATCCCTGGAACCTGTGAATATGCTGTTACATGGCAAAAGGCGCTTTGCAGATGTAATTAAGGGTACAGGCCTTAAAATAGGGAGCTGGCAGCTGACAGCCAGCAAGGAAACAGCATCCTCCGTCCTAGTACCTCAAATGACTAGATTCTGCCAATAACCTGAATGAGCTTGGAAGTGGATCCTCCCCAGAGCTTTCCCATAAGAGGTCAGCCAGGCTCTCTTAAAGGAGTAGGAAAAAAAGATTTACGATTTTGCATTATCACCTACAAAGTAACTAATAAAAATGAAACAAAATGCTAAATTGTATCTCTATCCAAAAGGTCAATCTCTGGCTTCGTTATGACCTTGGATCTATAACTGCCTTAAGCATGTAGAATCATCAATAAGTTCTTCACTCAAAGAACTGTTAAGGCCTGAGAAAAATGAAGTCATACTATCTCTCTGTTCCTCTTCCTCATTTTGAGTCCTGGAAGTCAACTAGAGTTTCTCATACAAAAGGGTGAGAAGTAAGTAAGATTCATGTTTCCCAAAACGGGGTGTTTGGCAAGCTGGGCAGGAGACCGTCAGATATCTTGGCTGCCCTCCATTGCCGTTCACTGGCTCCCTGATAGAGATCCTGCGAATGAAGAAATTGCTGTCAGTCACCCCCATCTTGCTCACAGCCAGAGGTATTGATAGACATGGATATACACACCCCCAGTGAGGGAGTGTGGAGGCCGCCTGTCTCCGGGAAGACAGAGAGCCAATGTTCTTAACAAAGGAGGGGAAAGAGCAGACTTGTATGTGGAAAAATGAAGGAAATCTCTAGAACGTTCCCATCTCCATAGGTGAAGACTAGGGAAAGACAGTCAATCCAAAAGGAGGTCCTCCCACCTTCTGGACCAACCACCTCCAGCATGGGAGCAAATCCTTCAATCAGCTCAAAAGGAAGTGGAGTTGTCCAGGGGCTGCAGGATCAAAGGGAACTGTCTACCTCATCCTGCAGCCAAGACCTTGATCCTTTCTCTGGAGGGACACTGAGTCAAAAAGGAAACTGAGCTGGAAGACAAATGAAGCAATGACATGGTTGACAGATTTTATTGTGGCATAAAAAACACAGGCTGTTTCTTCCTCCTTCTCCCCCACAAAGTGTGTTCACAGAAGTTAAAGAAAAGAAAATCCTGTATTTCTCCTCTAGGAGGGCTGCCTGGGATAGGACACAGAGCCGGATGCAGGGAAAAGGAAAGGAGTAGTATGGGATTCTATTCCATACACGTTCTCCCTTCGGAAATGGCAACTTTAATGGGGATCTCTGGGGAAGAAAAATAAACATTATTTTCTAATAAAACAATCTTTAAAATTCATCTTCATGAACTAAACTTTTTCTGCCAAGAATTTCAATTCTGTCCTGACCTCCCAAACTATTTTTGCATTTTAAAATATGTTGTAGTTTTCATTTGAGTATGATTTCTTTCAGGAACCAGGCTCTAGGATTCTCTTATCAGATTAGTTGAACAGTTTTAATTTTTCTAATTTAATTGATTACAAAAATAGTAATAATGAATTGAAACACTGAAATAAGGTTTTAAAGATAAAATTAACTGTGACTCTTACTAGTCAAAAATAACTTTTCCTTTCAAATTTATCTTGCAGCATTTTGTCTACTGTGTATATGGTTTTGACAAAATTGTAAACACAGCGTATGCTTATATTATTCTTTTTTCTTTTAACAGTATATGATAAACATTCTTCCATGTTTGTTAAATAGTTTTCACAATTACCTTTTGAGGAATTTCTTTCCCAACTTACATATGCTTCACATTAAGAATGAAATTCCCTCTGCCAGAGCCTTCACTGTCTTACTATAACCTGTAGGTAATTGGTCATTAGCCATCTAGGCAGAATTAGACAGAGTTTGCTGTGAGTCAGTGCTCTGGCATTAGCAACAAGGTGACTGGGAAACTTGTTTAACTTCTCTGAAGTTGTATCATTTGGAAAAAAATATATTTAAGTCATAGAAAAACTGCAAGGATTGAGTAAAATGATGCACATATAGCCTTTAGCACTGTACCTGGCACCAGTCACATTGTCCCTTGATGGTGTCCACCTCTGCCTGCCTCTCCTTGGCCCCAGCTTTTGCTATTTTGTATTGTCATTTATCTTCATCTGAACTTGAACTCTTGAAATAAACTGTAAGCTCCCCAAGACCAGGACAATATTGTACCTCTTTGTGGCCTGAATATAGGAAGATGTGGTCACGTTTATTTTGTTACACCTCCAAAGCAGTGTCTCCTTTGTCCACCATTTCCACTTTGTCCAAGCTGCTAGCATTGCCTTCAGTTTTGCTCATCTTCCTTACACTTTCCAACTGAATTTTATATTTTTGTCTCATCTTCCTTTGGCCTGACTTTGCACATCCTCTAAATTAATGTTAAGAATATTTGGATTTAGAAAGAGGAGATTGTGGTAGAAGAAAATGTAGCTTTGAGTGGAGGACAGAGTTTTGCAAACACTAAAATGGATAAATCGAAAACCTTTGTTTAAACTTTTCTATTGTGTTTATTTACTGTTACAAATCCTTACTGAAGGAGTCTTAAACACAAACATATTTGAAATAAGAGGCTTTTTAAACATATGTGCAGACATTATCCAAATCTGTGCTCCAGAATCAGCAATATCACTAAGTTTGGCATGTTTCAAAACTGATTTTTATGATAGGACCAAACGGAATCACAAACTTGCAGATATTTGACAGTTTTATCACTCAAGCCCCATGCAAATCAATCTCTGCTGACAAAAGGATTGAAAGATACCCATTCTGATGACCACAGAAAAGTCAAATGAAATTCAGGCAGAACAGCTTTTCTGAACATTCATATTTGCAACCTGAAAATGCTGTCAATCATACCACAAACTCAATTTTGGCAATATTTACAGTTAGTGATGTTTTATTCTGCTGTTGCCAAATCAAAAGTCATTACTTTTTAACTTGTTAGTGACATTTTATTCTGATATTGCCAAATCAAAAGTCATTGCTTTCAACTTGCTGGGTCCTTAACATACCATAGCTTATAAGAGGGAAATATCCAGCTGACCACTATACAGGAAATAGAGACATAGAATATAAAATCACAAGGGTTGAATAGGGACAGTGTGAAATCTCAGCATCATTTTAAATCTAATTATACTTATGAGTTATAAATGGCTCCATTTTAAACTGGTGAACACTTTATTTGTGGTATTTAGAGTTTGCTTAGGATGATAATAATATCTGATTAAAATTGAATTTGTACAGCTCAACCTCATAAATTTATGCTATGGTAAACCACAGACCAAAAAAATTCACTGAAAATAAGTCTACTCACTTTTTTTTCAGGGTAGAACTTAGGAAATATCCAATACCCTTGGTCTCATGGCGCCTTGTGAGGGAAGAACGTCATGCTGGTTATACCATACCCATACCTTCCACCAGTAGGGGCCATTTCTTCTGATTAGGATTAGTAAAATGTCTGATCAGTGGGTAAGAAGAATTATAAACTAGGAAGAGGCTGATCATAAAAGAAAAATAAATGAAAGACATTATTTCTAAGAAGAGGAGGAACTTTCTTTAGACTCTTAATGAGCCAGTAGAATTAAGTTGTTTGGAGCAGTGCCCACTTAGAATTCTCTCCTCCCCATCTCTCCCTGTTGAACTTACCTTTGCTTCCAACATAAACTCAGGTCACCTCTTCTGAAAATCTTCCTGATACTCCTTATTATAGCAGATCCCACTAACTCATGGCCTTCCTATAAGGGGAGCATAATCTCCAAAGTGAGATCACCTGCTCTGTTAAATTCCCAGTCCCCTGAGTGCAGAGAACATGAGCTGTTATCTTTCCATGCCCCCAGCAGGGTTCAAAGCAATAAAGTTCCTTCCATTATTGGAGGGAAGTGCTGAATTGAATTGACTTCCCCCTGGTCACAGTCCAGCAGATGGCAGCAGTGCTGCCTTCAGCAGAGTGGAGGATTTTAGCAGCATTCTGGCCTTTGCTCATTAATAAAGGCCCGGCTGCATTCCTTTTTTCTCTTTCCTCCATTGCTGAGCCATCATCAAGTGAACATTAATTCACAGCTGTGTGCATGCCAGCAATTTATGAGTCTCTCTGGTTCACAATTCTCTGCATAATTATCTGAAAAATGAAGGTGGAAATTTTGAAGTTGAATTAATCCCCACCCCCTTTTCCCACTAGTGCACACACACTTTGGAAATACACAGCATAATTTCATTAGCATAATAGATCACACACATGTGATGACTATAGCATGTTCTTGGGAGGGGAAGAATATACTTTCTCCATTCCTCCTGTCACCAGCTGGGGAAGGCTTTAGCTAGAAAGGCACCCTCCAGCCTTTTTCCACCACTCCCTGTGGAAGGAGATGCAATTGGTCTGATTGGGGGATGTGGGAGAAGGCACGTTTGCCTCAGTCTTTTCCTCTTTCTCTCTCGCCTGATGTGGGAATCCAGGTCTGCCTTATGCCATATGCATACATCTCAATATGTGAGGGAGGCCTGCAATTAACTTGCTCTGCTTATGCTCAGCTGAGTAAATATGTCTCTTAAGTAGTGAAGTGCTAGGTAGGAGTTTGTGGCTGCGTATCTAAGTTGCAGTACTCAGACCAGCTTTTTATAAAGCCAGCATTTGGATCTCCATCTGTCTGATTCCTTAGTCTATCCTTATAAAGGGGAAACGGGTGTTTTGAATTCCCCAAAAACTCCAGTAAATGGTACTCAAAGCTGTCTTACATTTTAAAGCTTAATAAAAAGAATAAAAAATTTACCCTTATGAGTTTTTAATACCTAAGTATTTTCTGTTGTCTTATAGCCAAAATTTGAACTAATATGCCTTAAGACTTCTTACTTCCATTCATTATAACTGCCTTATCAAGTGCTGATATTAAATAATACAAAAATATAAGCCCCAGAAATTACTCTCTTTTACTATAAATAATTGGCATCAAAATAGGTGGACATGAATAACCATAGTCTTTACTAAAAAATGATATAATGTGGGTCCAATATCCCGTTGCCCCCTCTTGGGAAATTTTCATTCCTTCTTAAAGTGCTCTGTCATATTTTCAACATTTGGTTAATCAATTGAAACAAAGCTCACTAATTTACATCACTGAATAAAAAGCTCAAACGTATTTTGTTTTCTTGACTAGCCAATTCTTAGAGTTTTGAATATGCCGTATTTCTTGAAGAAGACTAAAGCAACAAATTATTTCAAAGCCCTAGGATAATCTTTAGTATTCTCGACATTTTGAGCCACTAATCAGTAACAGCGTATGAAAAATTTCTAAATGGTTAATGATATGGGCTAGTGCATGTATTTACATTTTAAATTCTCCCTTATTTATCCCAAAGTTAGCCTAATCCATAGCCAATCTCAAGTCAAGATTCAAACATGGCATCATTTCTATCCTCTTCCTCACCCGTTTTCCAAAATCTTTTTAAGAGCAGGAAGATTTGTAAACTAAGAACATTAGTTTTTACATCACCAGGTTTCCTCTTGTCCCAATGTTCTTACTTTTTACCCTGATTTTTCTTTGTTTTATTTTGGGTTTGGATCTCATATGCATACAATTGGATTAATCACAATCTATGTTCATCATACATTCTTATCATTGGTGTATTCATGATCTGTTTTTATTTAGATAGTTACTTTATTAACAATTTTAATAATGTGATAATTATCCACAAATCTGCCACTCATAAGAAAGTCCAGGTTCTGAAAATAATCTATTCTTAACTATGTAGCACCCCCTACCCAAACCATGCTTCTCCTCACCTCCATTATTATTCTGAATCATGTTCATTTCATTGACTTCCCTTCGTTGCATCTTTACAGGTATTCTTAAAACGTACCAGCTCACCTTTTTAGTCCAGGGACTTTTATTTCTCATCTTAGAATGTTCTGTGCCCTTTAGTACCCTGAGCAATCATTTTTAATCATCCCTGATACCCAGAATTCCCTGTCTACCCAACTATATTCAGAAAACTGAATCCAATTTGTATTTCTTCAAGATTACTGAGGAAAACTTCTTTCCATACTAACCCATCTTGATTCTAATCCCACCAACAGCATTCCTTTCTTCTGTTACATATTCCACAATCCCTGAGAGGTTTCAGTATTTAGGTCAGTTCTTTCTTACCTATTTCTATAAAACCATTGAGACAAAGCAACATGTCATTTCTTTATTTCAGATTTTCTTATGAAACCTACTCCTAAGTGCTGTCCACAGGATAGCTATTCCATAAGTGATAGCAGTGCAGATTATTTAATTCTTAGAAAAAGGAGGTAAAAAAAAAAAAAAAAAGGAAAGAAATTTATTTCCATTAGCAGAGTAGCTGTGGGCTAGGTAAAATAGAAAGCAAATATGTAATGTTTAATGTAGTCACCAGAAAATTATTTTAAGCAAATTCAGCAAATATTTATCAAGTGCCTACTATGTGCCAAGAGCAGTTCTAGATACCTGGGCTTCATTCATGAACATTGCAAAGATCCCTATCCTTGAGAAGATTATATCTTGTTGGGTGCAGAGAAATTACTTGATAAATATATTTTAAAGTAAATAATACACTATGTTGGAATATGATAAATGCTACCAAAAAACAAACAAACCATTAAGCAGAGCAGGAAAAGGGAGATAGTAAGTGCTAGAGACGGAGGACACAGTCTGCAGTATTAAATAAGTGGTCAGGATAGCCTTCATTGAGAAAGTGCAACTTGGACAGACTTGAAGGAGAAGAGAGGATTATCTAAGCATATATTTCTGAGAAAATAACATTCCTGGTAAAAGGAATATACAAATCATAGGTCCCAAACTAGGAGAGCCCCTAGAATGTGAGGAATAGGAAGAAGCCCACTGTGACTTCAGGGGACTACACAAAGGAGAGAGTAGCAGGCGAGGACAGCAGAGGAAATTGGAGATGTTAGCCTTGTACTCCTTGAGCAGTCGTCAGCTTTTACCTTGAGTAAAATGGGGGCACTACTTCATGGGGTTAAGCAGAGGAGTGCCATGACATGATGTGAATTTGATGCTCACACTGGCTGATTTGTTAAGAATGGACTCTAAATGAACAAGAATAGAAGAAGGAAGAACTGATTAGCGAGTCCAGTGATTCAGTAAATGTGATAGGAAGTGGGTAGATTTTTGCATGTATTTAAAAAGTGGAGTCATGAAATTTTCTGAAAGATTAGAAAATTGGTATGAAAGAACAACTAAAAGGACGGAGCTGCCTGATCCGAGGTGAGTGAAATAGGATTGGGCTAGTCCAGTTTGGGACATGTTGAGTCTGAGATATATTAGACATCCAAGTGGAGATAGTGGCCTGGATAGTGGCAGATGTAACCTGGAGGTATGAAATGGGAGTAATTATCATTTGGGTGAGTTTTAAGGCCATTAGACAAGGAGAAATCACAAAGTGTATGGATATAGATAAAAAAGAGGAGAAAAAAAGAGAAAAGACAAGAATATAATTTCAAAATTGCAAAGTTAGGAAGAAGAAGATCCAGCAAAGAAATCTTGGAAAGAGCAACCAACAAGACTGGAAGAAAACAAAGAATGTGGTATCTTGGAAATCAACTAAATAAAGTTCATTAAGGAGAGAGAGTAATTAAGTGTGTCAAATGCTGCTGATGGGTCAAGTAAGATTACCAGTGGGTTTAGCATCATAGAGATAACTGGTGACCTTAAAAAGAGCAGTTTTTTTGGATTGATGAAGGGAAAACATTTATTGGCCTAGAGTAAGAGAGAAGGGAGAAGATTTGGAGCCTGGAAGTACAGATAATTCTTTTGCCCCAAATGGGAGCTAATAAATGGAGTAGAAAGTGGGGTCATGGTAAATACTTTTACAATAAAAGAAAATATTGTATATCTATATGCTCATGAAAATAATCCAGTAGACATGAAAAATTTGATGATGAAGGAGAGAGAAGAAAATATTTCTGGAGCAATGTCCTTGAATAGGTTAAAGGGGATAGGCTCTCAAGCAGAGGTAGGGGAATTGGCTATAGATTGGAGCAGGATAGTTCATTTTAATATCAGGTGGGAAAGTAGAATCTACAGGTGCAGAAGCATGTAAGTGATAGATGGGATCATGAGAGTCCGGATGTTCTCTTCTGATTGCTTCAATTTTCTCAGTGACATAGAAAGCAAGGTCCTCAACTAAGAGTGAAAAGAGGGTAGGAGATGTTGAGTCTAAGGATATGGGAGAAAGTATGATTTAGTTGCTTGGGAGAGAGGAGAGAGAAAGGACCAGAGATATACATATCATGATTGCCTTTTAACATTAACGGCCTGTTTGAGGTTTTTGGTCATGAAGTTCAAGTGAGATCAGTCAGCACACTTTTCCTCCAGCCATATTCAGTTGCCAGGATACAAGCAGAGTTAAAGGTAATCAGAGCTGTGGTTTTAACAATATGAGTCCATAGAAGTAAGGAAAAAGCAAGCAAATCAATGCTATGTGATAGAAAGTGGTTATAATGATTATTCATGGAATTTAAGCTGGCAAGGAAAAGAGGGAGTATGTGATTAGAGTGAGGGTTAATGTAAAGGTGGATCAATAATTGTGTGTCCTGGTGGAAAAGGACTGTTATATTCAAGGATACTAGAAGTAGAAGTTTGGGCAGGTTAGATCACAGAGTCAGATGATTGTCATTGAGATGATGGAGGAGTTATAATTATTGGTGATGACAAAGTCTAGAAATATGACCATGAGACTGAGTAGCTGAGATGGCATGGAAGGTAACAGCTGAGGAGGAGAGGACTTCAAGGATCTAAAAGGCCAGGATGTTGGAAGGATCCTCTACACCTACAGCTATACTGAAAGTGCCAAAGAGAATGCAGTAACATTGGAAGGAGTGGCAGCAAACCAGGAATTAAAATTGATGAGGAATGGGAAAGAATCACTCAGGATATATAAGTGATAGCAACAATGAGGGAGAGAGGATTATATAATCTGTAACGTGAGATTCAAAGCTGGGGGATTTTAGGGAAAAGAGTGAAAGAAAATAGACTGAAAAGGGCAATGAGGAGCAAGAGGAAATTTACCCCATCTCCAGGTTCAATGATTCAAGGTAATGAACTGAAAAAAAAAAAGGCTCCATTTAAGAAGACTGCAGAGGAAGCACAGTCCTAAGGAGAAACTAGGTTTCTATTAAAGTAAGAAGGAAAAGGAAACATTTGGAGAGGAGGTGCAGGATAAAGATTTTGCTGGTAGTGGACCTGAATTTCCAGAGGGCAATAGAGTGGAAAGGTTTTAGGAGCTGAGGAGTGAAGGGAGCAAAGAATAGAATGGGAATATTAATTGCCTGTATGGGGATTAGTGATTTCTTCTAACTTCTGAAGCATTATTTATATATGCATAAACACTCCACTCTAAATTTAGTGTTTGGCAATTGATCATCAAAGCATACATTATCCAAGTTTTTCCATTCCACCATTCATTCGAATCTTCCAAGGATTCGTAAGGAAAGGGATTCAAAATAAAACTCAAAATCCATATTAATTCAGACATTTTAAGCAGATCATCAGATTAAAAGATGAAGTTAGGTAATGATAAGAGATTATGTACAAAATACATTTAACAATTTTCTGAGAATTTCACTTATCTTTGCATTTCACATTTTCTGTTGTTATGACATTTCCAAATTTCATGTCTAAGTCTATGGATGTGCAATTCAAAATTATAGTTTTAAAAAAGGGAAAAAAACTGATTAGGAGGATATCTGGGATCTGGAAGATAGTTCCAGTTATTATTTGAAATAAATACATGCGTTCATAAAAACAGAGATTATAGCAATGAAGCACATTGCTTCTCATGAAAATAAAGGAATTGTTTGTGAAAACAAATTGAAAACACCTTAAGTGTCCATCAAATAGAGGACTGGCTAAAGAACTGCAGCGGAATACTGTGCAGATCTTAAAAGAAGTGTATCTATGTGTATACCTTGACATGAAAGGAATTCCAATATTTTCTTGATGAATTGGGCTGGTTACAATAACATGTCTAATCTGACATCAATATAAATTTAGAGAAAGGGTAAGATGATGCATCTAGAAGAATATTAACAAAATACAAATGGCCACCTCATAGTGGTTGGAGTTCAAGTGATCATCTTATTCTCTACATTTTTCTCTATTGCTTGAATTCTCTCCAATGTTATCTTTCTAATCAGGAAAAAATAACAAGTCCATTATTATTTTGAATAATAAAAAGGCCACAATCGGAATTGTGTAAAGTTAATGAATCTTTCCAGCTATCATCACAAAACGCAGGCTTAGATTGCTAAATTCTAGCCTTAATTTTATTACTGTCTTGCTTGTGTGGCTTTAAAGCAAATAATAGCGTTATTTGTATGACTATGGTCTCACTGCACAAAAGATAATAAAGAGTGATTACACCAGGGAGTGGTGGATTAACTAATCAGTACTTGAAAGCAACTTTGAAAAAGTGAGGTCATTAATTTTGAAGATTTTTTCTTTTTAGTTGACAGATTTAAGCCTGTTCTTTTCCAAGAAAAGAATTCAGAAATCCAGAAACTTTTAGGTCCAAAAGCCAAACTCTGTCCTCAGTTATGTGCATACAATTAGTTGCATGTGCATAATTGAGGGCTGAATCTGGCCCATAAAATTTAGAATAATCTGGAAATTTTTTTAATCTGGAAAAAATTAAAATCTATTTGATAAAATAAATTATGAAGTGACCCAATTAAATGGGCTTTGATGTGTTAAGGAAATAGTGTTTTCACTTACATGAGAAAATAAAAACAATTTTATTTAGCACAATCTAGGACAGACAATTCTTGAGAGTAAAAGGGAAAAGACTATCACCACCGATTTTCCCCAGGGTCACTCTCTTTGGCCCCAGAATTATCCCCTTGCTACTATAGACAGCCTCTCATAACAAAAGAAAACAAACACGCAAAAAAAAAAAAAAAAAAAAAAAAAAAAAAGGAAAGGAAAGGATAAAAGTGGAATGGAAAAGAGATAAAGAAAGAAGAGAATCCATAGTGAAGGCTTTTGCAGGCATCTGGTGTACTTCTTTCAGTATCCACAAAGCCCCCCTACCCACTTTTAGAGTAAGTTCTTCTGCAAATAGACCCTTCCCAAAGTCAACTATCCTATCTTATAAAATCAGCCCAAGTGAACTTTCTTTTTCAGCATTTGTTTCAACTTCAATTTTAACATATTCTGTAAATGGGACCACCAAAGTCTTGCTTCTAATAATTTCGGAAGCCACTTTCAATTTTTTATTTTTGAAAAGTAAATTTAAAAAAAAAAAAGCAAACCAGCTGCATACCTAGATCTTTATCATATTCTAAACTTTTTTCTTTAAAATGCCACGTTTCAAATTCTGACATATACCTTCTATCTTTTTCAGGTCACTGGATGAGGAGTCAGCATAGAGAAGTAACAAAACTCCCAACCCCCCTCCTCTACCACTGCCTTCAAAAAAATAAAGGTTAGCTATGCAATGTTCATAGTGTTCCTTCTTCTGGCTGTGTGTGCTGAGCTATTTATCAACCCCCAAAATATGATCTGTTTCTCCTTTATGGTCCTTTCAACACACACAAAAAAATTGGCATTACTTCTGCTTGCCCCTCAAGAGAGTCATCTGGATTATAACCACACTACTCACGGGATTAAACCACTTGTAAAGAAGTGGAGTTCTTTTCATTTGGTTTCTTGAAACTTTGAAAGCAACCTTAAGCTATCCTCCTAAAAATATTAAAAGGCACATTTTTGTGTGCTTTTCAGGCATCTTTACAAGTTCTTGTGAAAGGATAAAAGTGGCTGGTTTGCATTTTATGAGTTCATCATGTTGAAATAGCATTGCCTATCACCACAGATACGGTCGTAAAATCAGAAGAGAAAAGCCAGTCTTTTTAAATGGCCTTTATTTTAAGGTCGTTTCTATTTATCAAAGGCAAGATATTGCATGATTAAATATGTTCGCTTCTCACTGCTTAAATAATCAAAATTAATTTCACTGGTCAGAGACCCTGGTGCTGCCCTTCTCCCTCATCCAAGAAATCACAGTCTGTCTTTCAGCTTGAATTTTTCAAGAGGCTCGTCTATTTTATCAGAAACAAAGCAGAATTTGTCTCACAATTCTCACCCTAGAAATCCCCATGAACACCAGTAGATGTGTTACCTTCTTTGAAGTAAAACTATGTTTGGGGGTTGTTTTAAATTCTGAGGATTAAAAACAACAAAGATAGAGACATCTCGCTTGCCTGGAAAAGTTCCTTATATTTACGTCACACATACACACATACGCCATCCCAGTAGTTTGAATCCAAGCAAACATTTGATTAGATCCATTTTGGGGAACTTAGCATTTTACAAGTTTGCGAGAATGTTTGGTTATGAATTAGTAGTAGTTTTGAAACATTACTTTATCAATATGTGGATTTCTTGACTTAAACAGGGTATGAAATCAATGACTGTTTGACAAATTAAAGAATCATCAACTAATAAACGAAGTGACTTGAGTAAGTGGATTTGTCACTAGTATGGCAATTTTCAAATTGCAACACCCACAATTCCAAGAGTTGTGCTGCAATTTTCTAACTAAATGTGCTTCTTGTAAGTCTGTAAATATAAAGGTTTACTTTCTATAAACGCATTCCTAATAATTTTAAAGCCCAAGTAATTTGCATTAGAGAAAAAAATTTATTTCTCTACAATATTAGATATGACCAATTCGGCAAACCAGTGACTCAGTGATTCATGAATCAAATCACTAGAGATTTCCCACGAAAGTTCTGAATGCTCCATGTGGCCCTGATATCCATTCATCCTGCAGGTCCTGTTAGCAGCTCTCCTCTAGCTAACTTTGCATACTTTCTCTTTGTAATCTCACCCTTCTCCATGGTTTTACTCTCACCTTTATACAGATGACTCTCAAGTACGTATCTATTCCAGAGCACCCAAACCCACTTTTCCAACCTCCAGCTTGAATCCCTCTGTAGTTTTGCAGGCACCTCACACAGAAGCCATCTTCTCCTAAAAATCTGATTATCATGTAACTGTTAAGAACATGATCTTCAGAGTCAGACTGATTTAGCTGCCAACCGAGTGTCCACACCTGCTAGTTGGTAATCTTGGGAAAGTTACTCAACCTCTCTGAGCCTGAGTTAGCTATTTACTTACTAATTAATTAAAATAAAAACTCCCTCCCCCATGGGCTCACTGTGAAGATTAAATGAGATAAGTTAAAAAGCATTTTCATGGTATATGCTCAATAGATTAGATTGTCACGAAACAAAGAAGGAAGGGGGGAGGGAGGGAGCAGGAAAAGGAAGGAGGGAATGAAGGATGGAAGGTAAGGAAAGGAAAGGAAAAAAGAAAAAATATCTAAAATTTTTACATCTTATATATGTGCACACACACACTATATTCTATATATATGTATGTGTGTGAGTATATATAACATAATATCTATATTATATCTTATACATAACATAAAATCTATTGATTCTCCCTCTACAATGTGTCTCTGATACATCTCCTTTCCAAATGTTTCAGTTCAGACTCTTAAGACTTCTTCAGTTGGCCTCCGAACTAGTCTCATTTTCTCCTGTTTTTCTTCCCTCCAACCTTCCCCCATTATTCTTACCCATGCCCTGAAGACTTCTTTCATACTGCTCTTATCTTTTTTATCTTTTTAATATCTGACTGCATCAATCAAAAATCTTCCATGGCTCCCTCTTGCATAGAATATCAGCAAACTAACATTTGTTCCCACCCTATCATGACCAATATTTTGTCCCCCATTAAAATCCCTAAAGTATCCTAAGCGCTGGCCATAAAAGACATTTGCAGGCACATGCTGCACTTTCCCACTTCAGCCTGCTTTTATTCACAGCATTCCTGCATCTGGAACACCTCCTTCTTATACTCACATATGAAAATTCTACCCACTATTGTCTTATGAGAATGATAATTAATACCAACTCTGTGTTCTCCCTGATGTTCTGAATAGAGTAAGAATAAACACAGTGATTAGACACTTAGCAATTTAGTCAAATAAACATTTAGACCTTGTGAAAGTATCAGTTTTACTTTTGGTTATATTGGTAATATTGAATCAGAGAAAGCAGCTTGATATGTGACCAGAATTACAGGAAGGTTTAGGTCTGCAGGGCAGAAACATTGACCCAGAATCCCTCCCCGAGTCATCAGGCCTCTGGAGTTGGGACCCCAAAGATGTGGGCCTTCAGATACGGCTCTGGAAGGCAGGTCCAGGGTCCAGGGACATTTACCCTATGGAGAAGCCTAGAGAAAAATATACACTTTTCTCAAGACAAGCTGATCTCGATGCCGGGAGGAGGAGGTACACTTGGGCAGGCTTGTGTAGTGACCATCTTTTCAATTCCACCCATCAATTAAGCCAGCCTTCTATGGGGAAGAGGGAGAGAGAAGCAAATGGAAGAAAGAGTGAAAGTTTCTCTTTTCATTACTTATGGAAGGATCAAAGTTTCTTTTTCTTGAGTCCAGGCAGGAACACTCTCAGAGAAAGAATATGGTTCCTCCTATGCCCACCCTTTCAACGTTTAACTCTGAAGTCTGAATTTAACTTGGAAACTTTGAAAGGGAAATAAAAAAACAAACAAGTTGTTCATTTGGGGAAAAGTAAATGAAGTTATAGCTAAACACTAAAAATGTATAAAAATATGAATATTTTAATAAAAGAACCAAGTAATAGAAGGGAAAAAATTGAAAAAGTTGGCTAGCCAAAATTGGAATAGGAAAGCAACAAACATATGGAATCTCGCTTTGTTTTTGCTTTTGTCTTTTAATTATTAAGGCTTGCATGTGTGGCAAAAAGAAAAAATTACTAAATTTGCAAATGTTTAAATGCATTTGCATTCCTTTTTCTCTGTGGTGGGTAATATCATAAGGCATAAATGTAAGGTATAGCACAAAAGATTCCTGTCTTATTTAGTTGGATGGTTTGAATTTCCTGAAAGGAAAAATAAAGACCACTTGACATGAATAAAAAGGTTTGGGGCTTTTTCCCAACATACTGTAAATGTGGGATTATAAAATTCTGTTTGGTTTTATTGGTGACAGTACTACAGTGTTGTGGTATAATTGTGGTTGAAAAAGAACTTTACTAGGTATCTAAAAACAGGTACTTACATTCTACTCATGAAAGAATGTGTATATATATATATATCCTTAGGGCTGAAATATCTCATGCTCATTTTTCAGTCTAAATTTTTAAAAAAATTTTAAAAAGTATGGAAAGATTCTACTCAACCATTTGTGATTTATCTGATTTTCTATAAAACCAGGCTTCTTACATTAAAAATAGATTTGATTTATATTTTTTGTACTCAGATAAATCCAAACTATGCTTCTGAAAAAGAACATTGAATTTGACATGCATTAGAAGCATCTTTGACATTTTAGGGAAATAATATACCTAGAATTATAAACAGCCAAGTTGAAAAAGCTTCAAAGTTATATTCAAATTACCTAAAATATTGAATTTTCCACAAACCAATAGCAAAGCTCAAGGGAAATGGAGTGTTCCAAGTTCCTAAAAAAGAGAACATACAAGAGTTCTCACATTAATTCAGTAAAAGACAATTAAATGAATTGTGATTCACTTATTTATTCTTTTAAAATATATTTATTTGGTGTCTATCCACAGTCAAGCATAGTTTTAGGTGCTTGTTCACAGCAATGAACAAAAAACATAGTTTCCAGTTCTGTTGGAGCTTATGTATCAGTGGGAAAGACAATATAAATAAGATAAACAAGTAAAATGCATAAATTGTTGTTTTTAAGTGCTGGAAGGGAATGTGAAATATTTCAGGAGAGGGGCAGATAACCCCATGCTAAAAATGTTTGTCATTTTCCAAAGATCAGACTGTGGAATTGTCAGTTTCAGGGTTATCGTCGCCTTGCTTCCAGACAATGTCTTTATGGGTCTATCTCGGGTTAGGAGACTGGGAAAAGGAGCCCTTGAGCCTGGCAGTGTTCACTTGTGCCAGGTACCCTCCCTCAGGATGGCTGATTAGACTTTATAAGGATACAAGAGTGCCCTGGGGCACTCTAGGCATCACCTCCAGGGAATCATGGAAAGTGAAAATCAGACCTTAAAGATGAGATCAGTTCTCTATTTTAAAAAATGACCAAACAGAGTCCAAAGGGTTTAAGCCAGATTAATCAAGATTAGTTAGTGGCAGAGTAAATACTAAAAAGTGCTATTCAAAGTGTGGTCCTCTGACCAGAGCTGATTTATAAATTTTCCTTTACTGGTTCTCAGCAAGATAAGTACAGAAATGAAGAAGACACGTTTAGAAAGCTTTATAGCAGTTTGACAGAGAAATGTTATGTCTATTATCCTAATAATACAAACTTGGGTCTTGTAATTTTTTTTGTCTTTTCATTTTATTTTTCTAGTAATTCATTTTTACTGTATTTTTACAAAAGAATCAATCTGAAGTAGTTTGGAAAGTCATAGAAACAAACTGGTTCTTTTCCATGGATAGTTTGAGAAGCACTGTACTAAAATACTGACCTCTTGACTCAGAATCATTCCAAAAACAGCCACAAACCATAGTGAGTTTCTGTTAATGTGGCAGGAACAGTGCTAGGTGCCAGATTCTGGAGTAAACAAAACAGAAACGATCTCTGCCTTCATGTAGCTTAAGACAACACACAAGCAAACAAGCAGCATGTACACAGCCTCTGGGCATGAAAGAGTCCAAAGTCCATTAAAACTCACAGCCTTGGTCATTGGAACTGAAACACATTTGTGGATCCTGTGACCATCCACTACCACTAGGACAGACTCACATGTGGAAACAGCAGTTGGAAACACATTTTGTTAGCCATGGTAACTATGCATTTCTTTCAAATAGGGACCCAAGTCAAAGTCTAACTATCTGTCTATAACAGCTGAAAATTGGGCAACAGGATCAGGGTGTTTCTTCTTACCAGCTGCCATCAAACAATCTTGCTGAAATGGGTGTATTCTAAAATGTGGTGAAAGGGTTTCAAAATCTGCAAACCCCAAATCATGATTGCTACCCTTCAGCCAAATAAGTCATTCATGAATTTTTACCAGCCTATGACTTACTAATAATTTTAAGTATTTTTAAATGCTTAAAAAATTTTGAGTTCATAAACCTCTTAGATTAAATCGTACAGGTGCTAATTAGAATAAACAAATCAGTTAAGAGGTACACATTGAAAAAATTGGGAGATCTGTAATTATTTTAGCCTTGAATCTACCTTAAGTTTCTGAGGAGGTTTAGCTTCTTGTGTTCATATTTCTTTGCATATTTCTTTTTAAATCCGTGATTTGTAGAAATGACAATGATAAAAGGCTGAAATAAGAGAGAAGGAAGAGGTGTGTGAGACTTTTTGAGAGATCTTGAAATGCCCATCAATTGGTCTCTTACTCTTTGGGGAAGGAGCCTAAAATTCATCCAGTGGTAAAAAATCAGTGCTACTTGGTACCATCTAGAAAATTAGCAGGGCTACTTAAAGAGGGCTTTAAATCGAAATTCTATAGCTAGAGAGAAAATGGAAACAAATAAAACTGTTAAAGTGAATGGGACTGGCAACAGATGGTGAAGGTTGTCCCAATATTTCTAATGACAAAGTAGCAAGAAAGACAGTGAGGAATACGGCTTTCAGTTCAGCTGTCTGTATCACTATGGGTAAAGGATAAAGCAAATGGACTTGACATGCTAATAAGCAGACCTCGAAGATGCTACTGAACCCTCTAGTAATCTGATGGATGTTTCATTACCCTAAAAGAAGAGTACCTGATTAATTTGCAACTTACATTGAAAATTTTATCTCTCAAAAGTTGATGAAGCATTGAGAAAAAATTCTTACCCACAGGACCCGATTGTTTGTAAAGGGAAATTACAGTCATTAACATGTCACTTTCCAGCTCCAAAACTTTCAAAGGCCAAAAGCTGTTGACTGAATTAAGTACTAATAGCAAAGAGCTCTGCAAGTTGGCTCGAGTTTCCTTTTCAGGCTTAACTCCCACTTACTTATAAGTAAAGAGATGGAAAGGGTAAAGAGGAACATTTATCTGAGGACATATTATAAGCCAAGCACTGTATTAAGTTTTTCCTTTTTATCCTCACAACCCTTACATAGTAAAATTATTATGAAGTTTGAATAAGGTAATGAGTGTAAAGTGTTTTTACAGGTACTTGAGTTAACACCAATTAATGTGTTTAGAACAGTGCCTTGCACATAATAAGGCTTCAATAAATGTAAGCAATTATTATTATGGCTTAGGAGAACATACAGAAAAACAAAATCAACATATCTCTTCAGGATCAGGAAACTGATGATTATAAACATTAAGTTACTTTCCCAAAATGACAGCAGTGCTAGGATTTTATGTGACTTCAAGTCCTTGTTCTTCCACTATACCAAACTTTCTCTGCAATGATACACTGTGCTTCAACCAAACTGAACTTTTTACTATGCTCTAAAACACATCACAAACTTTCCCAACTTTTTACCTATGCTGATGTTTTTGACCTCTCTTATAATGCCTCTCCCTTTATCGCCACCTTCTGGAGGTAGAGGATTCCCCTGAAAAAAAATTGTCCATTTCACATCTCTCTAATCCATGCATTTCCAACTTCCTGCAGAGTTCCACCCCAGTACCAATACAAAACAAATGTATTGACTAAAGCTAGCCTTGTTTATGGCTTGTTTATGATTTTTTTCTGTATTATGGCCACTGTTATATCTGTGTTTTTAAGGGCAGAGGAAAGACTCATATTATTAACATATTTTAGCATTTATTTAAATAAATATTTGTTGAATTCCTATCATGTGCTGGGTCCTGGGTATACAGCAGAGAGTAACAAGGAAAAGGTGGAAAAAAGAGACATATGCCAACAAAGGCTCAATAAATACCCGACTGTCCCAGAATGCAGTTTTTAGAAGAACATGTTCCACCTCTAAAATTGCATAGAATAAGCTTGTTTATATTTGAGCCACACCAGTATCTCAACTGATAATTATATTTTTAACATGACCCCCATAGCCATCTTAACTTGGGGCAGCAGTATCTCTATACATTGTTGGAGTGAATTTTTGTGTAAAATATTTGGGTCTCATTTTTCCTTATCCTTCAGATTTTTCCACACTCCTCTCCTATAGTACCATTCCTTGGGGGAGAAATGCAAAGACATCTCAATCTTGGAGACTTGCAAAATAACTTTTCTGGGCTTGATAATAAGCTGCTTATAGAAGACCCATCAAACAAACGTGCTTTTGGAATATCCCAGACAACGTTGTTTCCTCAGAGACTGAGAGATTGAGCTGTTTATAAATTCCTTTTGGCATTGTATCCTTGCAGCATAGAACATCCTCTCGGTTCCTCAAAGTCTAGTGACATTTGATTAATTGGAAGCTTACTTGCTATTTTATTAATCCTCGCCTCCCCCCTCTCCCCTCTCCCCAGCCTCCAGTTCACATTACCTTGTGTTTTATCACAAGAGCAAGACTTTTGGTCAGATAACTCATTGTTTTTTTCTCTGTTATAATATACCACTAGGATTTAACTCCCTAATCATACACTATCTTCTTTTAAGTGTATTTGATTGCCTTCTGGGGATCACTAAAGTGCTTTTTTTAAAAAGAAAGTTGTTCAGTCAATCTCAGTATAGAGCGTTAAACATTATTCAATCTTTTGGCTTCATTTTTGTGGTCTCTTTAAGCAGATTTTTTTAAAAACACTACACCCATATTTCTAACACCATTCAAACAACTACTTGAAACTTCCCTGCAAAAAGTATGATCCAGGGCTTTGCAATCACTATGACATAATTCAAAGTTTCGATAAGAGTTTCTTCCCACACATGAGTAAATTTTGGCCTGCATTAGATTCCTTCAACCTGTTTCCTCTGAGTAAGAGTCCAGGTCTGCAGGCTATGCTAGACTGATAGGTGAGGCAGCCTTGGCTAGGGTTTTGGCACACCTTCAAAATGATATTCTTCAGTTATTCTACATTCAAACTCTCCAGGGATCCCCATTCAAATTAAATGTTATCTCCCTACACTGCCCAAAGACACTATACCATCTGGCCCTTAGGAGCCTCTCCAAACCCACCTCCCCCTTTCCCGCTGAATTCCAGTCACACCTGCCTTCTTTATAGTCTTCGTTTCTGCCAAGCTCACTTTCACAAACTTGTGATCACTTGCTCTGGAATACGCTTCTTCCAGGACTCATGCGAATACCCCTTTCTTATCCCTTAGGTCTTGGTTCAAGTGGGATGTCTTCAGAAGCCCTCACTAATTCTGTCAGATAAAGGCTCTTCTCTGTTCCCATCCTCTCTATTTCGCACCCCCAGTTGCTTTTTATCCCAGCAACCTATTTTCTGTTCTTTGCAGCACATCTTAAATATTATTTATTTATTTTGCTTTATTTACCATCTCCCTACCACCACAACCAGAATGTATGCCACAAAAACTGTGATTTTTATCTGCAGCTGTATTCCCAGCCCCCAAAGTAGTGTCTGTCACAAGGTGGGTGCTAAATAAGTATTTGGTGGGTCAATAAAGATATATTTATTTATAAGAAAGACTGAGCACTGCATGTGGTAAGATCTAAGAAAGAGGGCAGTTAATAGCAGATGTGGCCTCAACCCTGCTGTCCTGAGTAATTAAATCATGCTCTACTCAGCAAAACGTGAGCTCCATGTTTAACCTGGCTACCCTCCTTGGAAGATGATGTGATGCTGTGAGGATGGAGAGGGGTCTCAGGCTCACCAGCTTTCACCACCTAAGTGGCTTATCAATTTTTTTTTCAAATAGCTTTTTTGAGTTATAATTTACACACCATAAAGTTTTTCCATTTTAAGTGTACAGCTCAATGATTTTTAGTAAATTTACACCATATTGCAAGCATCACACCAGGATCCAATTTTAAAACATTTCCATCATCCCAAAAAGTTCCCTCACACCCATTTGCAGTCAATCCCAGCTCCCATATTCAGCTCCAGCCAACCACTAATCTGCTTTCTGCCTCCGTATATTCACCTTTTCCGGACATTTTGTATAAATGGGATCATGCAATATGTAGTCTTTTGTATCTTACTTCTTTCACTTAGTGTAATGTTTTTGTGGTCCATCCAGTTTCATCTATTTTATATTATGTATCTGTAATTCATTACTTTAATTGCTGAAGAGTATTATAGGTGCTTCTCATTATTCATAGTAGCAATAATGTTCTATAAAGTCACTTCTAACAGTGAATTATGAATACTGAACCATTGCCCCTAGGGGAAATACAAGATTGGTTTCTGGTCACATTTCTTCAACAGATCAATACATAACCTTGTTTCATGAGTGCTACTGTTTAAAGACACCTTGTATCTTCTGCCATCCTCCTTAAATTCTCATACAATGATTCTGTTGAAGTTCTTTATTTCAACAGCCTGTTAGAGACTGCCCCCCATTTAACCCCATCCAAAAACAGTATCATTGCATTCACAGCATTTTTAGAGCAACATTTAAAGAAAGTCTCTAAACTTAAATTTAAGCAAGTTTAATCATAATTTGCATTGGGGACAGGTAATTGGAGCTCATTAAAAGTTATTGATTCATAAATATTGAACTCACAGCCAACAGTGCTATAACTCGTGTTTATCCACACTCATTTTCTCCATAAGGAACAGCACAGCTTTCTTTCTCTTAAGAACACTGCACGGCCCTTCAGCACAACCACTAGGGAGCCATTTTAAAGAGCAAAATCACCAATGAAAAGCATAAAAATATGAAAAACATGGCACTATATATACTACAAAAGGACACTTGTTTACAGTGTGAGAGAAAAACAAGAAGGCTGAGCATTATCTTGTTGGATCTCCGCTGGGAACGTGCACATTGAACAACTCAAATTTTTCTCCACTCTGCGAAAGTCTGTGAATAACTGTGAAAGCACGGCCAATACTGATTTCAGGGTTACAGTAAATTTTAGTAAGTAAGCAAATTTGCAAATACAGAATCCACTAATACTGAGGATCAAGTGTATATTGAATGGATGGGCCACTTTTTTTAAATACATTTACCAGTTTTTGAGCATTTGGACTGTGTGGTGGCCCAGGGCCTGGGCCCCTGCTAAATGGCACATAGCAAGCCTGCTTTAGCCAAGGACAAAAGTTAAGGAAGTAAACAATCTTCCTGGAGGGAGAAGAATGTAATCATGGATGTAAAACGGCATTGATTGTATCTTAGTCTTAAACATTAATCTTAGTAAAGCATCAGGTCTTACACCCCTTTAATGATCATATTAGAGGCCTGATGTCCTTATACTATATGGAATGTCTTTCCATAAAATCATATATTGCCCCTTGTACACCCTGTCCCTTTGTGAAGCACTATCCCTTCAGACTGGCCACCACCAGAGAACCTCTCCTGTTTGTTAAGTCCCAATAAATCTATGTCTACTTCTGTGCCTGGAATGTTTTTAGGTCTCGCAGCAGCACACTCTGTTCAAGCTTGGTCTAGGCCCAGACTGTTTCTCGTTTATGACTGTTATGGATAATTTTAGCAGGCTAGCCATCCTTGCAACGGTAGTCAGATGCTGCCCTGTAGAAGGCTTTGTGCAAGGGTGGTGATGTCATTTGTATTAACAGAGTAGTGTAGTGGAAACACTGTGAGCTTTACCACAAAAATGGCATCAACTTACACCTTTTCTCTTTTCTGAACTGTTGGATCTTAGAGACCTTCCAAGCTGTCTGCACATTTCCTGTATTGTGGTAGAGATTAATGATATTCTAAATATCAAGAGCCTAGAATGGCATTTGACACAGTCAGTGCTCTGCAAATATAAATTCCTATTCCACTGCCCTCTAGTCTCACGTTCTCCTCAGTAATAAACTCAAAACCTGCTAACAGCCCCCTCATCTGCCTAGCCACAGTTTTCTGTATTCACTGGATTCTTTTACCAAGATTTTGGGTAATACAAGGGTAGCTTCAATGTGTAGTTTGGGGGAATCCATTCTCTCTCTTACTCTTTTTCTACTAATGAATAAAATGAAAGCTTCTGCTCTCTCAGAAGTGTTGATGAAAAGAATCTCTCTCTCCTTCTAAATCTCATAGAGGAGTGATTTATCTGTTTAACATTGTTGAAGGATCTGATATTCATTGTTCCATATTTCTCTAGTGATCAAAGTTAACACAGGTAAGTCAGTACACACAGGTAGCCTCCCTCTTATGAAATTTTGGGCTTTCTGACTCAATATGGAGAGGTATTGCTGACTGGATAAGTAATTTCTCTGGAGGCCTTATCTCTCGAGTGAGTTCAAATATAGTTCTGTTAAAAAAATTCCTAAGCTATATTTGCCAGTCTAGCTTTACCTTCAATAAAACTGACATTTCAATTTTCTCTTATTGCTATTGCCTAGTTTGCAATCAGTTCCCTCAAACTCAATATATGCAGGCATTTGTCTCTTTTAGAAAGACAGAGCTGGGAATATATTTAGGAAGGCCAACTTTTGTAGTCTTTCTTGCCTTCCCTTTGTGGAAGAATCTCTTTAGGACTAACCACCAGTAATGTAATATTATTATCCTATCACTTAACATAAGTTTATCCAATCCCTCTTGGGTTTCCCAAAAGAATTTGTTAGTTTCTTTCTCTGAAGTAAGAAATTACAGTTCGAGCCTGCCTCATATACCACATCAGTGGCTTCTTTAGTCCCTGGGATTGCTAAACGGTTGACCCAATTGGATAGTTTTAGCTCTCCAATCATTTGGGGTGTTAAAACAACTGAGGTGGTCTGACTACTTATACTTATAATGCCTGACTTAAACCATGATGAAGACTAAAACATTCAGTTTAGCTGGAAAACAAAGTTGGGGAACCTTTTAGATGTGTCCACATGTGTGTACAAGCACACAAACAGTGCCTCTCAAGTCCCCCCTCTCACTTTTTCCTCTTCTCTATCTCACTCTTTATCTCTTTTTCTGTCTCTTTCTACCTCCTTCTTTCTTGTTCTCCCTCTTAAAGCTAGCGAATATTCATAATGGTGAAATACGCATTCCTTACTAGCAGTACTTATTTACCATTTCATCCAACATCAGAATCTAAGGAAGGCTAAAAAGAAACAATTGCACTTGCTTTCTTGAGTAGTGAGATGAGTCAGTGAATTAGTTAATTCATTGGAAGAAAGAATTTGATCTTGGTGGAAGGAGTTGAGGTACAAGGAACATCCCATAGAATTCAGCAGGTCCCAGCATATCATTAACATAGGGCAAACCTCCCTGTGGCCCTAACACTATCTAAATCTTTAGAATAACAACTTGGAGGTTGCCCTGTTTATTTACAACTCTTGGCAGCCAGCCTTATCCTTTGTCTCTTTTCATCTCTGAGTGTTTTTGGCCAAGGATGTTGGGCTGGAGTCCCTCAGAGAGTGAATAAATCAGTAACTCTGTGAAGATCCAAGCCCCAAGAATGATCATCGAAGTAAGACAAAAGCTGAACAATCAGAAAGTAGTAGGAGACATATTAAACTTTTAGCAGAGGAAGGTCATCTACTTCTGGGCTGCAAGTTAGCCTCTGATATCATGGGGTCATCCTTTATAACTGAGAAATTAAAGTTGCAGGTACCCTTCTGTTCTCCCCTTAAATTCCCTCGTATGAACATGGGATCAGCAGAAAAGACACAGCTGGGCTATTCCAGAGGAGTTATGCCTTCTCAATGACACGGCAACAAGAGTTAGGTAAATCCCATGAGCACCACTCCAAAGTTGAGATTATTGGCCATCATTCAAGGCTATAAAATCTTCATTTTGAAGGCAACTCTCAAAGACTCCACTTTTGAGATTTTGGATCATCAAAGCACATTGCTCTCAATTCTACTGGAATAATCATATTCAAGACACAATGGAATCCTTTTCAAAGAGAATGAGGCGACATAAAATTTTTTCTATTGTGTATAAAGGAAAGTATACAAAAAGTTTCAATTAAAACATTGTGAGATTTGAAAAGCACTTTCTATTATGCAACAAATTACTCAGTACATCAAATGTTTTCTGTGAAACATGGAACATTTTAATCATAAAATCATTAATGCATTGCAAATTGATTTGGTTTCAGTTCCTTTTGATTTATTTTAAAATAAACTGACTAATGTCCTGCTGTCAAGTCTCACTCTAAGACACCATACGGTTTGAATATTTTATTCTGGATTTTACTTAGATCTGGAAAACTACACAAGGCCTGAGAGACGGGAAAACTTCTATACTAATTTATTAAATATGGGCATTTCATTTTAATTCTATGGATTTCAACCTATCAAGAATAGGAATTCACGCATAATGTTGAGAGAATAACACTGTATGGAAAATTTAGCATCTTAAACTACTCTATAAATGCTCGAGAATGATAGTTGTTCACAAAATTATATCACAGTCTTCAAGGATTCCATATCTATGAATATTAAAATATTTTAGTCCACTTTCTCATCCTTCGTAAGTTTACTGGAAACAGTTTTGCTTATTGCAATGCAGTCATATAATTATCTTCACAGTTTAACCCTACCATAAAAATGCCTTTTTCTGTTTAACATTTAGATGTGAAAAATCATATGGTGATGATATATTAAGCAAACTGTTATCCTGGAAACAGCACTCTTCATTCTTTGTGCTGGACTGTTCATCATAAGTAATTTTCTTTCTGAGAAATATATCAGGGGAAGAAAACATGTTGACTGTCTAGCATATATTCTACAAAAGTGTGCTGAAAGTTGTCAGGCCAGGTAGGGCATTCCACAGTTCACTTATATTGCTTACACTATACGAAAATTTTTTTCTTTATTGATTTTTATTATGGAAAATTACAGAGAAAAAATAACAAACATCAATAGATCCACCACATGGAATTAACAAATGTTAACAGTTGGATATGTTTACTTCCCTTCTGTTGATGTAGGTCTTTTTGTTTATATGTTTGTTTGTTTCTTAATGGAAAGTAAAATATTACCAATAACATTGAAATCTTTGTATTTTTATGTCATCACATTCCCCTCCATCAATCCCCGCAAGAAATCTGTCATACGTTTGTTGTAAATCCTTCCCACACATGTTTTATTTCTTCTCTTTAAAAAAATGGAGGTGATAAAGTGAGAATATCCAGGTCCAGTATATAGGACTATTTTATCATACTCTCTATGTGCTTCCTGAATTTTTTTCATTAGATTTATTTAGTCCATTAATATTGATCCATATAGATAGAGCTCCTTTCTTTTAATTATGATAATATATTTCATTATATACCCCAATTTATTTATCCACTCCTCTACTGAGATGAACTTTGATTGTTTCCAGTCTTCACTGTTATAAATGGCTCCTTCTGCACACATGACAAGAGTTTCTTTGGGATATATATAAATACATATAATATATATCTATATAAGTATATATAGAAGTGGAATTTCTAGGGTGTGAGGTATGTACATTTTTAACTATACTATTGTCAAATTACTTTCCAAAATTTACATTCTTACCAGCACTATATGAGAATTTGTATTCTTTGAAATTCTTTCTTGATAGAGTTTTCAGATATTAAAATTGTGGCTAATATATTGGGTGTGAAATTATATTTCATTATTGTTTTAACTTGCATTTTATTCATTACTAAATGTAATGATACCTTTTTCAAAGCTTACTAGCCACTTGAGTTTCCTCTTTCTTAAATTGTATCTTCATATCCCTTGCCCATTGTTGCAGGATTAAGGAGTTTGTATGAAAACAGGCTGGAAGTATGAACCAATATGGAAGTTTTCAGTGGTTATAAATAACTTCAATATGCTCAGATGTATCTGTTAAGTTTTAATATGCAATTTCTTAGTGTGATGATTAAATTCGTGTGCTAACTTGGCCAGGTGATGGTATCCAGTTGTCTGGTCAACCAAACAATGGCCTGATTGTTACTGTGAGGATATTTCATGGACTTAAATCATGAGTAAGTTGATTCCATCTATGGCTAATTACATCTGCAATCAACTGAGGAGATTGCTTACAACAATGAGAGAAGTCTCATCCAATCAGTTGAAAGCTTTAAAAGGAGAAGTGATGATTTTAGTAGCCAGAAGAGAGAATTTCCATCTCTACTTTTGCCAGCCAGCTTCTTCTGGGGAATTCATCAAAAGCCTTCATTGGAATTCCTAGCTTGTAGTCTGCCCTATGGAATTTGGACTTGCCCACCCCCATAGTTGTGTGAGACAATTCTTATAAAAAAATCTCATAATAGTTACAGATATCTCCTGTCTGTAGTGTTTCTCTAGAGAAACTGACTAATACACTTGGGCTACATGTGATCAAATGTCTCTTATAAACTTGTTTAACATCACCTGTGCTTCACGTACCCAGAAGAGACTTCCTGTACCATCCAGTGCACTCAAATTTCCTCTCTGCCCCTAAAGATCAACAACTGACTTCTCTTACAAAATCAGAGATTTGTAAGCTTATCAGATGGGAGTGAAAAATGACTCCATATATGCAATATTATTTTAATATATTCCAATGATAGCTTGGTAGCCACATTCTTAAAACAAGGTAAATCATTTATTCATTCACATTAATGTTCGATCATTTGCATTCAATCCAACAAAGTGTAAGGTGCTGTCCACTACCCATTTTTTAATTGGGCTGATTTTTCTTGGTGATTTGTAGTATTTCTCTCTATATATATTATATATATTCATCCCTTTTTATGATTATAAATATTTTCTCTCATTCTTTTTATTGCATCTTTATTGGAAAGAAATGTATACTTTCTATTTAGTTAATTTAGTTAATTTTAGTTAAATGATTCAATATATTCTTTGATGATTTATGCTTTTTTGTGTGACTTAAGAAATCTTCTTTACCCCAATATAGTAAATATATTTTTTAAACTCTTCCAAAAATTGTAAGGTTTTTAATCAAATGGAACTGTGTGTGTGTGCATGTTATGGAGTAGGTGTAACTGACAAGTTATGACATAAGGGATGATTTTGATTACCAAATTATTATATAGATATTTCTTTTACACTTTCTGGTGTATTAGAGTAGACAGAGGAAAATGCCTGAAATCTCTGAACTGTAATCCAGCTGCCTTGATCTCTGATAATGATTGTATGGCCTTTATCTTGTGCCCTTGTGATTGTAAAAGCCTTGTGACTGACCTTTGCTTGTACCCATTTAATCTGTTTTTTTGCCTTTAGAGTCTTATGATCACTAAAGACAGCCCCCAGTGTTTATTATGAAGGGCTTTTTGTCAGCCCAGAACTAACCTTCCCCAATTCTGAAGTTATCTTTATAACCAAAGCTGGATCGAAACAAAATGGGCCTGCCTGACATGCACAGTAGCTTAGACTGAAATATATAAGTGACCTATAACTCATTATAATACTAAAAATCACACCCATAATCATATTAAGGCCACCATATTAAGTCACGTATGTTCTGTGACTAAGCATGTAATCAATCTGCACATGCTCAATAAATAAATCACCTCTAATCACATCATCTGGAGCCATTGTGCTCATTATCCAAAAACCTGCTCATCTTTTGATCTTATAAAACTATCAGAATTACTGCAGTTTGGGGAGACAGATTTGGGGTTGAGAGGCCATCTGATCTTCTGATTTGTACCTAGCAATAAACGCTTTCTCTCTTTGAAACCCCAGTGTCTCAAGAATTGGTCATTTGAGTGCATCAGTCAAAGAATCCACCACTTTTGATCAGTATCATGGGATCTGTTTGGGTGTTTCTTTTTTTTTTTTTTTTTTCCACTCCAGCTAAACTCTTTTATTATCTCTAATCATTTGTCTATAAATTTACTTGAATATTTTTTGTGGAAAATCATATTGTCTGAAAATTACAATTTTGTCTTTTCTCTTTTTAATTCATATATCTCATTTCTTTCCCGTCTCATATTTAAATTATTAAAACCACCAACATAACATGAATAGTATTGTCAATAGAAGTGATTTTGAGGAAGACAAATCATATTTCCTTTCCAATTTTATTTTGCTAATTAGTATTATAATGAAAGGATAATGAATTTTAGTGAATGCTTTTCTTGTATCTATTGAGATGACTTTATCTATCACCTTTATCTATTAATGTGCTGAATGTATAAATATATTTTTATTGTTTAACTACTAATTTATGCTCAAATAAATATCATTTGGTAATGTTGCTGCTAGATTCAATTTGCCAAATAATTCTCTGGCAAGATTGACCCAGAGAAAGGGAAAAAGTATTGGAATTCTGCATCTACATTTATAAATGGAATTAGCCTTTGTTATCTTCTTATACTCTCCTTACAGTGTTTGGATATCAAAGTTATCAAGTTATAGTAACCCCAAAAGTGACTTTGATAGCTTTCCCCCTTCTATTTTCTGGAAACTTGGAATAAAGTCAGAATTATCTGTCTGTTAAATTTTTGCTAAAACTCCCTGTTAAAACTCTCTAGCTTTGGTGCCTTTGTGGAGATAAGGTAGGTAGGTAGGTATGGATTGTGATTACCAATTAAATATTTGAATGGTTATTGGTCTATTCAGGTACTATTTTTTCTTGAGTCAATTTTGGTAAATTATATTTCTTTTTGAATAATCCAATTTATCTAAATTTAGCAATAAAATTGGACATAATATTCTCTTTGTATTTTGAGAATAAAAAAGATGGTATCTATAGTTTTGTACCCTCTTTTCACTTCTAATATTTGTTTTTGCCTTCTCTGTCTTTCCATTTTTTCAGATATTTATTTTATTAGCTTTTGTTTCTTTGAACTAGCTTTCAGTCTTGATCACCTTAATAGCTCTCTATTTCATTAATTTCTGCTCTTACCTTTATTATTTCTTTCCTTCTACCTTCAGTGAGGTCAGACTAATTTTCTTTTACTATTTTCTGTAGTTGAAAGCTTGGCTCATTAATTTTCAATCTTCTCATTTCATTATATATACACAAAGTCACTTCTGAGTACCATTAGACTACACTGTTTTACAGATTTCCCTAAGAATTTTTTTGGCTATATCTCACAAGTTTTAATTTGTAGTGCTGTTTTTTGTGATTTCCATGGTTTCTTTCATAACCTATTAATTATTTGGGAGTTTGTTTTTACTTTTGAAGCATATGGGAGTTTTTTACTATTGTTTTATTGATTTCAATTTTGTTGCATTATGCTTAGCAAATATGAATTTCAATACATCTTATGAAATTCTATTTCAGAAAATGGATAGTTATACCCTCAGTTCTAAAACTCAGTTTAATAAATACCAAAATTGTTTAGTTTGCAAGAATAATATATTGTGTCAACACTTTGTCAAATTATGGTATTAAATACTAGAGAGAATATAGGAAATATCATACAAGTCCCTGCCATCCTCAAACCTAGAATACATTTGTCTTCTCAGTTAGCAATCCATAATAACTTCAGAAAGGTAATATTAACAATAACAACAACTAAATTTTATTGAGCTCTTAATGTGTGCCAATACTGTTCTCAGCACTTTACTGCTTTAATTCATTTAATCCTCACACTAAACTGATGAGGTAAATACTATTTATGGATGAGAAAGCTGAGGCAGAGAAGTTAATTTGCCCAAGCACAATGCCAGAAAGTGGCAGCTCCCTGAACTCAGAATGTGGAATATTAATAGTTTTTTTTTTTCTTAGCTGTTGACCCTTAGCCACAATTTTGGGACAATAGGACATCCCACTTGGTTCCTTTGTACATTCTTAGTACAATATCTTCATTTACAATGATCTTATCATAGCTGTAACTGTGATCTTCAATGTTAGTTGTTACAGCTAAAGAAAACAAAAGCCTTTTTTTCCCTTAAATATGCCCCAGCTCTGCATGTTCCTCATAGAAATTAAAATCAGCCATAATTGGATTCACTTTTAAGCCATTTAAAAACTCAGTATGATGGTTGATTCAAATTCATTTTAAATAATCCCTTTCATTGAAAAACACAAGAACTCTTATTAACTGTTAAATGAAGATCATATTTGATCTTCTATGTTTATATTAGGAAAACAAAGTTCTAAGAGGCTGTAAAAGTCCCACATTTCAAAGTCTCATAAAGAGTCAGATTTGGAGTTGCCCTTCCACAGCTTTTCTACCTATTCTCCTTATATGATCCTCCATAAAATGCAGATGGATATCTGACAACTCAGTGATACTGAAGATTATCTTAAATAATGTTTACCCTGTGATGTAGTAATATTTCTTCAAAAAAAGAAACAAGTATTGTTAAACTAACAAGTATTTTTATCATGGACATAATTTGATTCCTTATGTAGCAACACAGAGCTTCAATTTGAGAATATGTAGAAATCTGATGAAATACAGTCCTAAATAAAGTCAGTTAGAATTTTGTCTCCCTTCGATTTTATAGTCTGCTTATTGAAGTTTGATTTAGTTTCCATATTTTTTCACGGGCTCATCTTTTAGAACAATGGCTCTCAAGCTATGTTGTGGGGTGCCCTAGAAGTGTCACACAAGTGCCCTGGGAACTACCTAAGTGCATGGGTCAAAAGAAGACCCAGCTGCCAGAGCTCTAAGCCCATATCCCTTCTTCTCATCATCCAGAGGAGCTCTGCTTTTATCTGTGAGAGTTACTGGTTGAGGGATAAGATTGCATTAAAGAAATGTTCAAAATCCAATATTTTAGACCTTCTAATTGGCTAAAATGTCTGATTATTTTAGACAAGTGTACATATCTCATGATAAACTTGAATAGTACATGCAAGTCATAAAGCCATAGACTATAGTCTGATGTCAAACGTGGCTTGTCTCTCTAAAAGAAAACCATTTTTCAGACAACACAGGATAAGGATTATGCAGTGCTACATTTATTTATTTGATGACTTACATTGAGTTATTGCCTTGAGAGCTGGACTGGAAACATCCTCTATAAATACTCCCAGCATGCCCTAAAGAATTGGTGTAATTCATCCTGAGCTTTTAGTTATTTCTGACATATTCAATTTACTTGCTTTGGTCCTGATACTTAATACTAAGTTCTATTTCTGGCTGACACAAATAATATATAAACACTCATAAACATACACAAATAGTTTTAAAGCCATATTAGGTCTGTGAATCAGATCAACAAAAAGCAGGATATGTTTTTGATGTTGATATTTGTTGTCTTCAGATGCTTTTGTTGTGTTGAATCATGTATTAAATCACCAAGTATTCAGCAATAATTGAAGGTCTGTGTTCAGAGTTGTACCCTGTTCTGGTAATGGTGCTGAGCTCAGAATTGAACAGGAGTTATGGATCTGGGCTCTGGAGTGTGAACCTTTGCTCCTCTGCTAACTAGCCATGAGATCATGGGCACATGCCTTAACTTCTCTGTACCTCAGAGACAATAATGATACATACTGCCCAGAGCTGTTGTGATAACTAGATGAGAAAATATATGTAAAACAAGTGGAAGAGCATCTGACATATACCTGGCATATAGTAAGAACTCAATCAACATCAAGTTCTGGTACATGACTAATGTTACAAACTGTTTTATATAAGATTTTTAATTTTTATGATGTCTATGTTTGCCAAAAATGGGCATGATTTTACCTGAAATGTAACTGAATATATTTTAATGAGTTGTATTTTTTAGACATGAATTGCTTAGAGTATCCAATTAACATAAAAAATTTTAACTTTATAAATGTTAATGAGTGACCATTAAAATTTCAATTTGGGGGTATTAATATTTTTGTTAATCTTTGGTTTCAAAATCTCCTAGAACTATTTGTTTTCTGATCTTTCCTGGGACTCAGACTTCTCACCTAACATTTACTCATCTTCAAACATTAGCAACATTTAAAGATCTCTTTGTCATGTTTTTTTTCTATAGGTTAACTCATATTTAAAACAAAAAATTTAAGAAAAAGAAAGAAACCTAAAAGAATCAGAGCATAGCAAGGACTTGTTTGAATTAGACATTGTGCCTGTTTGAAACTGTTATGTACCCCAGGAAAGACTGTGTTCTTTAATGCAATCTTGTGGGGGGCAGATTTATTATGGGTGGGACCTTTTGATTAGGTTGTTTCCATGGAGATATGACCCACCCAACTGTGGGTCAGGCCTTTTGATTAGATTATTTCCATGGAGGTGTGACCCCACCCATTCAGGGTGGGTCTTAATTAGATCACTGGAATACTTTAAGAGAGTTCCTTAAAGAGAAGCTAAGAGCCAACACAAATGCTTGGAGATGCAGACAGAAAGACATTTAGAGATGCTAAGCTAAGAGGTGAAGCCAAGAGTTTGCCCCAGAGAAGCTAAGAGAAGACTCCCAGATGCTTGGAAAGGAATGCCCCAGGAGAACCAAGCAGAGAGCTGAGAGAAACGAAGTGAGACAGAAGCCCAGAGATATTTTGGAGAAAGCCATTTTGAAACCAGAACTCAGGAGCCAAGAACCAGCAGACTCCAGACACATGCCTTCCCAGCTGACAGAGGTGTTCCGGATGCCATCAACCTTTCTTCAGTGAAGGTATCCTCTTGTTGATGCCTTAGTTTGAGCACTTTTATGGTCTTAGAACTGTAAATTTGTAACCTAGTGAATCTCCTTTATAAAAGCCAATCCATTTCTGGTATTTTGCAAAATGGCAGCTTTAGCAAACCAGATCAGGCATCTTTGACAAACTGGTCAATTTTTACTTCAGTTTTGATTCCCTGCCTAGTTTATTGTCATCTGCCATCCCCATTCCTGAAGGTGGATACAATTTGAGGAGTTATGCCATCTATTAAAACAGACCCTCTCTCTTCTGTCATATATCAAGAAAGAGTCTGGAAGCTAGATGGGAAGACTAGGAAAAAAGAAGAGAAAAATAGCTGTAAATACCAATCTGAATGAAATATGTGTAAACGGCATCTAGAGTTGGACTACTCCAGAAGGAAGCAGAATATTTACCAAGTGGCACATGAGATTGTTGGAGTTATCCTATATTACTTGATGGTTTCAAAATACTTTTGAGGAAAATGCAACCTTCCACACAAAACTCAGTGAGGCCAGAATGTTTGGAAAATTTCTTTAAGCTGCTCATGCATGTTTTTCTGTCCCTATTGGCTTTGATACCTGAGTTTCCCATTATGCATCTAATAACTTCAGCTTGAAATAAGGTTTTCTGAACACCCACCCTCCACCTACATAAAAGTGAGAAGAGGTTCTGAGGCCCTCCCTAAGTATTCCTCCAGATTTCAGACAAAGTCTGACGGCTCAGTGTGATCCTGTGACACAAGTGAATTAATCTCTCCCAAGTCCTATCACAAAGGAGTGCAGTTTCATTTTTTTCCAAATTCTTACTTTTATGGACAAAAGAATTTATATGGATAAGTGAACCATTTGCTGAAGATCTGCCTTCTTGAAAATCTGTTTTATTCAAATAAAATTTGATAATATCACTTACAGCTTCATTATACCATTATCTTAGCGTTATTATTAATGATGCCCCTTTTTATCCTCAAATGTGCTCCAGGTTGGGTGATAAATTAGATGGTCACCCTATTAGTGCAGCATTTACACAGTGTTTGAAGTAATTTACATATATTAACTCATTTAATCCTCACAGTATCTCCAGAAGGCAGTTTCTAGTGTTGTCCGATTTTTGGATGAAGAAACCAAGACACAAAATGGCTAAATAATTTGCACAAGGCCAAATAGAAATGCCTAGAAAAGATAGGATTTGAACCTAAGAGGTCTGGCTCCAAACTTGTACCTTCTTAAACCCTAGGCTATTTTATATTCCATGAAGCTGGATACTTATTTCCATTTTTCTCCTTATGTATACTTTTTTTTATTCATTTTATTGAGATATATTCACATACCATGCAGTCATACAAAACAAAGCATACATACAATTGTTCACAGCACCACCACATAACTGTGCATTCATCACCAAAATCAATCCCTGACACTTTCATTACCACACACACAAAAATAACAAGAATAAAAATTAAAGTGAAAAAGAGCAATTAAAGTAAAAAAGAACAACACTAGGTGCCTTTTTGTTTGTTTGTTTCCTTCCCCCATTTTTCTACTCATCCATCCATAAACTAGACAAAGGGGAGTGTGGTCCATATGGCTTTCCCAATCCCATTGTCACCCCTCATAAGCTACATTTTTATACAATTGTCTTCAAGATTCATGGGTTTTGGGCTGTAGTTTGGTAGTTTCAGGTATTTACTGCTAGCTACTCCAGTTCACTAGAAACTAAAAAGGGTTGTCTATATTGTGCGTAAGAGTGCCCACCAGAGTGACCTCTTGGCTCCTTTTGGAATCCCTCTACCACTTTTCATTTCACATCCCCCTTTTGGTTAAGAACATGTTCTCCATCCCACAATGCTGGGTCTAGATTCCTCCTCAGGAGTCATACTCCACGTTGCCAGGGAGATTCACTACTCTGGGTGTCTGATCCCACGTAGGGGGGAGGGCAGTGATTTCACCTTTCAAGTTGGCTTAGCTAGAGAGAGAGAGCCACATCTGAGCAAAAAAAGAGGCATTCAGGAGGAGGCTCTCAGGCACAATTATAGGGAGGCCTAGCCTCTCCTTTGCAGCAACAGTCTTCCCAAGGGCAAGTCCTGTGGTAGAGGACTCAATCCATCAAACCACCAGCCCCCTATGTCTGTGAGCACATCAGCAACCATCGAGGTGGGGAAGCCCAATACCCCTGCATTCTCCACCAGCTCCTCAAGGGTACCCGCATATTTTTTTCATTTTTTTTAATTAACTCTTTTTTTTAAATCAACTATATAAAAAAAATACAATAAAAAAACATTTCAAACAAACCGTAACAAGGTAGTAAGAAAAAGACAACTAACCTAAGATAACTACTTTATTTCCAACATATCCCTACTCAATCCCAAGAAAAAACCTAATATAGCAACATTTCTGTGAACTTGTTCCTATCATACCCATCAGAAATTGAGAGACCATAGTCATTCCTGGGCATTCCCAGAACATTAAATTTACCCACGATAGCTTATCTGTTCATATAGGATTATCATTCCCCCTTCTTTAATTGCTCTCTATCACTAGTTCCCCTACATTCTACATTATAAACCATTTGTTTTACATTTTTCAATTTTTACATTAGTGGTAGCATATAATATTTCTCTCTTTGTGCCTGGCTTATTTTGTTCAGCATTATGTCTTCAAGCTTCATCCATGTTGTCATACATGTCACAATATCGTTCCTTCTTGCAGCTGTGTAGTATTCCATCATGTGCATATACCACATTTTGTTTACCTACTCATCTGTTGAAGGACATTTGGGCTGTTTCCATCTCTTGGCAATTGTCAATAATGCTGCTATGAACATTGGCATGCAGATATCTGTTCATGTCACTGCTTTCAGATCTTCTGGGTATATACTGAGAAGTGCAATCGCTGGATCGAAGGGTAACTCTATATCTAGTTTTCTAAGGAACTGCCAGACTGACTTCCAGAGTGGCTGCACCATTATACAGTCCCACCAACAATGAATAAGAGTTCCAATTTCTCCACATCCTCTCCGGCATTTGTAGTTTCCTGTTTGTTTAATGGCAGCCATTCTAATTCATGTGAGATGGTATCTCATTGTGGTCTTAATTTGCATCTCTCTAATAGGTAGTGAAGATGAACATTATTTCATGTGTTTCTTGACCATTTGTATTTCCTCTTCAGAGAACTGTCTTTTCATATCTTTTGCCCATTTTATAATTGGGCTGTCTGTACTACTGTCACTGAGTTGTAGGATTTCTTTATATATGCAAGATATCAGTCTTTTGCCAGATACATGGTTTCCAAAAATTTTTTCCCATTGAGTTGGCTGCCTCTTCACGTTTCTGACAAATTCCTTTGAGGTACAGAAACTTCTAAGCTTGAAGCGTTCCCATTTATCTATTTTTTCTTTTGTTGCTTGTGCTTTGGGTGTAAAGTCTAGGAAGTGGCCGCCTAATACAAGGTCTTGAAGATGTTTCCCTACATTATCTTCTAGGAGTTATATGGTACTGTCTTTTATATTGAGATCTTTGATTCACTTTGAGTTAATTTTTGTGTAGGGTGTGAAGTAGGGGTCCTCTTTCATTCTTTTGGACATGGATATCCAACTCTACCAGCCCCATTTCTTGAAAAGACTGTTATGTACCAGTTCAGTGGCTTTGGGGGTCTTATCAAAGATAAGTCGGCCGTAGATCTGGGGGTCTATCTCCAAATTCTCAATTCAATTCCACTGATCAATATGTCTATATCTGTGCCAGTACCATGCTGTTTTGACAGCTGTGGCTTTTTAATAAGCTTCAAAGTCAGGGAGTGTAAGTCCTCCCACTTCGTTTTTCTTTTTTAGAGTGTCTTTAGCAGTTCAAGGCATCCTCCCTTTCCAAATAAATTTGATAACTAGCTTTTTCAAGTCTGCAAAGTAGGTTGTTGGAATTTTGATTGGGATGGCATTGAATCTGTGGATGAGTTTTGGTAGAACTGACATCTTAATGACATTTAGCCTTCCTATCCATGACCATGGAATATTTTTCCATCTTTTAAGGTCCTCTTCTATTTCTTTTAGTAGAGTTACGTAGTTTTCTTTGTATACGTCTTTTACATCTTTGGTTAAGTTTATTCCTAGGTACCTGATTTTTTAGTTGCTGTTGAAAATTGTTTCTTTTTCTTGAGTGTCCCTTCAATCTGTTCATTTCTAGCATATAGAAACATTACTGACTTATGTGCATTAATCTTGTATCCCGCTACTTTGCTAAATTTGTTTATTAGCTCTAGTAGCTGTATCGTCGATTTCTCAGGGTTTTCCAGATATAAGATCATATCATCTGCAAACAATGACAGTTTTACTTCTTCTTTTCCAATTTGGATGCCTTTTATTTCTTTGTCTTGCTGGATTGCCCTGGCTAGCACTTCCAGCACAATGTTGAATAACAGTGGTGACAGCGGGCATCCTTGTCTTGTTCCGGATCTTAGAGGGAAGGCTTTCAGTCTCTCACCATTGAGTACTATGCTGGCTGTGGGTTTTTCATATATGCTCTTTATCATGTTGAGGAAGTTTCCTTCAATTCCTACCTTTTGAAGTGTTTTTATCAAAAACGGATGTTGGATTTTGTCAAATGCTTTTTCAGCATCTATTGAGATGATCAATTGATTTTTCCCTTTCGAGTTTTTAATGTGTTGTAATACATTGATTGTTTTTCTTATGTTGAACCATCCTTGCATGCCTGGAATGAACCCCACTTGGTCATGGTGTATGATTTTTTTAATGTGTCTTTGGATTCGATTTGCAAGTATTTTGTTGAGGATTTTTGCATCTATATTCATTAGGGAGATTGGCCGGTAGTTTTCCTTTTTTGTAGCATCTTTACCTGGTTTTGGTATTAGATTGATGTTAGCTTCATAAAATGAGTTACATAGTGTTCCATTTTCTTCAGTGTTTTGAAAGAGTTTCAGTAAGATTGGTGTCAGTTCTTTCTGGAAAGTTTGGTAGAATTCCCCTGTGAAGCCATCTGGCCCTGGGCATTTATTTGTGGGAAGATTTTTGATGACTGATTAGATCTCTTTCCTTGTGATGGGTTGGTTGAGGTCTTCTATTTCTTCTCTGGTCAGTCTAGGTTGTTCATATGTTTCCAGGAAATTGTCCATTTCTTCTACATTATCCAGTTTGTTGCCATACAGTTGTTCATAATGTCCTCTTATAATTTTTTTAATTTCTTCAGGATCTGCAGTTATGTCAACTTTTTCATTCATTATTTTGTTTATATGGGTCTTCTCTCTTTTTGATTTTGACAGTCTAGCTAGGGGCTTGTCAATCTTGTTGATCTTCGCAAAGAACCAACTTTTGGTGATATTTATCCTCTCTATTGTTTTTTTGTTCTCTATGTCATTTATTTCTGCTTTAATCCTTGTTATTTCTTTTCTTCTACTTGGTTTAGGATTGGTTTGCTGTTCATTTTCTAGCTTCTTCAGTTGATCCATTAGTTCTTGGATTTTGGCTCTTTCTTCCTTTTTAATATATGCATTTAGTGCTATAAATTTCCCCCTCAGTACTGCTTTTGCTGCATCCCACAGGTTTTGGTATGTTGTGTTCTCATTTTCATTCGTCTCTATATATTTAGCAATTTCTCTTGCTATTTCTTCTTTAACCCACTGACTGTTTAGGAGTGTGTTGTTTAACTTCCAGGTATTTGTGAATTTTCTAAGTCTCTGATGGTTATTGACTTCTAATTGTATTCCATTGTGGTCAGAGAATGTGCTTTGAAGAATTTCAATCTTTTTAAATTTATTGAGGCTTGTTTTATGTCCCAGCATATGATCTATTCTGGAGAAAGTTCCATGAGCACTAGAAAAGTATGTGTATCCTGGTGATTTGGGATGTAATGTCCTGTATATGTCTGTTAAATCTAATTCATTTATCTGATTGTTTAGGTTTTCAATTTCCTTATTGTTCTTCTGTCTGGTTGATCTATCTATAGGAGAGAGTGATGTATTGAAGTCTCCCACAATTATTGTGGAAACATCAATTGCTTCCTTTAGTTTTGCCAGTGTTTCTCTCATGTATTTTGTGGCACCTTGATTGGGTGCATAGACATTTACGATTGTTATTTCTTCTTGTTGAATTTCCCCTTTTATTAGTATGTAGTGGCCTTCTTTGTCTCTCAAAACATCCCTGCATTTAAAGTCTATTTTATCTGAGATTAATATTGCTACACCTACTTTCTTTTGGCTGTAGCTTGCATGAAATATTTTTTTCCATCCTTTCACTTTCAGTTTCTTTGTGTCCCTGTGTCTAAGATGAGTCTCTTGTATGCAACATATTGATGGGTCATTTTTTTGATCCATTCTGCGAATCTATATCTTTTAATTGGGGGGTTTCATCCATTTACATTCAACGTTATAACCGTGAAGGCATTTCTTGAATCAGCCATCTTATCCTTTGGTTTATGTTTGTCATATTTTTCCCCTCTCCCTATTAATATCCTTTATTGTACCCATACCGAATCTCTTTAGTACTGAACCTTTCTCCAAGTCTCTCTGTCCTGTCTTTGTTTCTCTGTCTGTAGGGCTCTCTTTAGTATCTCCAGTAGGGCAGGTCTCTTGTTAGCAAATACTCTCAGCATTTGTTTGTCCGTGAAAAATTTAAGCTCTCCCTCAAATTTGAAGGAGAGCTTTGCTAGATGAAGAATTCTTGGTTGACAATTTTTCTCTCTCAGAATTTTAAATGTGTCATGCCACTGCCTTCTCGCCTCCATGGTGGCTGCTGAGTAGTCACTACTTAGTCTTATGCTGTTTCCTTTGTATGTGGTGAATTGCTTTTTTCTTGATGCTTTCAGAACTTGCTCCTTCTCTTCCATATTTGACAGGGTGATCAGAATATGTCTCAGAGTGGGTTTATTTGGATTTATTCTATTTGGAGTTTGCTGGGCATTTATGATTTGTGTATTTATGGTGTTCAGAAGATTTGGGAAGTTTTCCCCAACAATTTCTTTGAATATGCTTCCTAGACCTTTACCCTACTCTTCACCTTCTGGAAAACCAATGAGTCTTATATTTGGACATTTTATATTATCTATAATATCCCTGAGGTCCTTTTAATTTTTTCAATTTTTTTCCCCATTCTTTCTTTTTTTCTTTCATTTTCCATTCTGTCATCTTCCAGGTCACTGATTTGCTGTTCAGCTTCCTCTAGTCTTGTACTATGAGTATCCAGAATCTTTTTAATTTGGTCAACAGTTTCTTTTATTTCCATAAGAGCATCTATTTTTTTATTTACTCTTGCAATTTCTTCTTTATACTCTCTAGGGTCTTCTTCATGTCCTTTATATCCTGTGCCATGGTCTCGTTGTTCATCTTTAGTTCTTTGATTAATTGCTCCAAGTACTCTTTCTCCTCTGATCTTTAGATTTGGGTGTTTGGGCTTGAATTATCCATATCGTCTGTTTTTTTCATATGCTTTAAAATTTTCTGTTGTTTTTAGCCTCTTGGCATATGCTTAACTTGATTGGGTTCTTTTAGGATTTGGTGACCGCTTAAAACCCTTATCTCTAATTTGTCAGTTCTACAGCTTCATGGAGTACAGTGCTCTAACTAACCAGCAGGTGGTGTCTGTGAGCCACTTATTCCCTTCAAGCCACTTTGTCTTTGTGATGAGTGGGGGTGTGAGTCTTCTGGGGTCCAATTGATGCAGCATGCTTGCATGTGTAGTTGGTGTTGTCTGCCCTGTATATGGGGTGTGTGTCTGAGTGGTTGGGGGGAGCAGGTTTAATAATCAAATCTCCTTGATGTTCCTGGAGATTTAAAGCTGTTACAATAGTCTAATCCTTCAGTTCAGTCTTGCCACAGTTTGTCTCTGCTGCTGACCCACAAGTCCTTGGTATTGTCATATGGTGCCTGGGACTTGCAAGTGGGTCCCTCTTCCAAGCTGTGTAATCCTAGGGCCTCTGTTGAGGGATGACTGTGCTATGTCACAGGTGAGTGCCATCCCCCCAGGATGGTTCTGGGCTGCAAGGCTGTGCAGGGGTTTTCCCAGTCTGCTGAAAGGATGGCTGAATGGGGTATGTTAATTTCCCCCTTTTCACACAGCTCCACCTTCCCAACTCTGAGACAATTAGATGAAGGTGTGGGAAAGGCTAATGTCCATGCCTGATTTTGTGGTGTGTGTGTGTGTTGTTGGAAGCACTTCCTGTCACACTGGGTTGTTTGGGGCAGCTCTGGACTGTGGAGCTGTTGCTGGGCAGGCATGTTCCCTGCCCACTGGGAAGATGGCTGTAAGGGGACACACCCCTTTTCTTGGGAAGTTGTGGTGTTTAGTGAATTTTCTCAGCCACTGGACTTATCGCCTTGTGTCTCAGTGCTCTCTTAGCTCTGCTCTTGTCTGAGCCCAAATTGCAAGTCTTTGAGGCTTTCTGTAATTGGCTTTTTAGAGTAATTGTTTTAGAAAAAGAGAAAAATAAATAAATAAATAAAAAGCTTCCTTGCAGCTCTAATGGGTTATTGAAATGCTAAGAGACAAGGAGATTAGGGCCATTAAGGAACAATCAAGGGAACAGAGAAACCAGCTCTTCAGGCAAAGAAACTCACCTTCTGGTTTTGCATATGAGCCTGACTCTGCCTGAGCCCTGCCCTTCCCTGCTCTATGTTCACCAAAAGTCCAAAAAGTCTCTGCTTTATTTTTGGGTTTTCCTTGCTGTTTTTGCTATCCCTATCTCCTCTCTGCTGGGCTGACTGCTCCCAGATTCTCCGGTGTCTGGTCTCAGTCTATCTATGTTTGGGGTTTGGATCAGTAGAATGAGTTTCTGATAAAAGCCAAAACTGCAGTTGTCCCTCCTCATTCCCAGCACTGACGGCCCCTCCTCCCATGGGGCTGAGTGTGGCTGGGAGGGGTGCAGCTCCCCTGGTGATGAGAACTTAGAGATTTCACTGATCTCAGCTGTTCAACATGTCCACGAGTGTTGTATGAAGTATGCCCAAAGTCAAATTGCTCTGCGGTGTCTGATCCACACAGTTCCTGGCTTTCTACCTACTGCCCTGGAGGAGTAACTAAAACCTACACCTCACCACTCTGCCATCTTGCCCTGCATCCCTTATGTATACTTTTAAATGACCCAGGATCATGAGAACAATATTTGGGATTTCCTTGAAACATTTTATAACTGAATTTAGGCTCCCAAATGCCTTGATGCCCAGGCATGTTTTGATCCAAAACTTCCATAATTGGTTACAAGGATTGTGGTGGATAGAAGAGAAGGAAGGCGGAAGACCCAAGCACTCTCATCATATATCATTACAGGGAACCAAGGCTCTATTCTCCTCGGTGCCATGCTGTTAAAAATAGGTGGTAGAAATGAGAAGAGAGGTTGAGTTGACATTTGAAACTTGGGTTTGACTAAATTTTACAACAAAGGGAAAGTTAGATTTTCATGTTTTTGTAAAGGTTATGATTTTTGAGCTAAGAGAGCATTCAAGGCCAGAAGATAATTTTTAAAGTGATTTTTAGAATAAAGGGAGCAATCCAGAAGGAGTATCAGATCTTCATGTGGAGACTGCCATTGTCCCCAGTGCACTCCTACTCCTAGTTGAGTTTCCTTAAAGTTATATTTCTCTGTAAGAGTATGTCATTTATAACCTGCTTTGCTGCCACAGGAATTTAAATGAGCTAACAGAGATATATTTATCCTTTCAGCAAATATATCAACTGCAAAAGATACTATAAATTAGTAGTATGTGAGAAAGAAAAAGGGGGAGAGAAAAACAGAGCCAGAAATGATGGCAATATAAAAAAGCAATTAAAAGAATCCTCACCTTCCAAATCTATTTGATTACTGAGTTTAGGAAAACAAAAAGTGGAAGTTGGATAGTGAGAATTGAACTGAAAATTCAACCAAATCTATTTGGTATATAAGTTTGGACAACAAAAATTCTGATACCAAGTGATACCAGCACATCCTTACTACAGGTGAACAAGAAATTACTTAAATGGCAATTGTGGTCTTTTAATTGCTCTTGAGGTAAATGTAATGTATATATTCTTTGTAATAGATTCACATATAGAAAGGTAGAATGAAATAAAGTAAAAAGCATGGAGAATCCCACTATTCAGATATAACCAAATGATATATATGTGTGTGAAGATATATATATTTAATGGGTCTTACTATACATGCTGAACCATTTCTTGCTTTTTCAGTTTGAACCAAAAATTCACAAAGGAAATAAACAGTCCAGAAACAATAAAAGATAAATAAAAATAAAGGGAGCAAGAGCTTGCTTTCACTCACAGCACTAGAAGCCATGGTTGTATTTCTCAGCTGCTGGGAAGATCCACCCAAATATATCAGATCTGAGATCTTCTGTCACTTAAACCTGCTGTGGAGAGGTAGATTCACATCCAAGGACTTGTGTTAAGTGGTCTCTGCAGTTTCTTTAATTGTGGTCAAAGAAGGGATGGCTGTTATGCTGTTTTACTGAAGTTTCTATCTTAGCCATTCCAGCTTACATTTCCAGACAGCTATAGAAGTTTTTCTGTGGATAATCAAAAGTCCAAAATGGGCACAAAAAAGAGACCTCCATTTTTCACCTGTTTATAACTCCCCTCATCATGATATACTGTCAGGGATTCAAAGTTTCCCAGATATCATCAGGAGAATTATAACAATTATGTCTTAAATGTTTTAGACAATTTATTCAGGTGTATATAGATTTTTAGCTTTGTTTTAAACAATTTTACTTTTCTGCAGTGTTTTGAATTAATTTTGTCCAATTTTTTTCTTCTTTGCAAGACTGGCCACAATATTATTAGTGATTTGCAAATCAAATCAAATCAACTTATTCAGAATTCATACTTGTTTCCAAGCTTTTCACTTCATATTATCCTGTCAGTGTAACTATGAGAAGTGCTGTGGGGCACCACACAGCATCCCCAGGGCCAATGATTCACTAGGAGGACTCACAGCATATAGTTGTACTCATAGATAAGCTTTATTACAGCAAAAGGATACAACAAAAATCAGCAAACAGATAAAGCATATCAAGCCAAGTCTGGGGAAAACCAGATGCCAGCTTTTAGAGTCCTCTCCCAGTCAAGTCCAAATGATGTGCTTAAATCCCCCCAGAAACAAGTTGTGACAACATATGTGAAATGTTGTCTACCAGAGAAGTTTATTAGAGACTTAGTTTTCATTTGTTTGTTTGACTGTTTGTGTGGACTTTTATTAGAGAAGTTGGAGATATACAGAAAAATCATATAGAAATTACTGAGTTTCCAAATAACCTCCCCCATACACAATTTTCCTTGTTATTAACAATTTGCATTAGTGTGGTAACTTTGTTACAAATGCTGAAACAATATTATAATTATACTATTAACTACACTCTGTACTTTACATTAGGGTTTACTGTTTGTGTTGGACAGACCTATGTGTATTTTGTTTTTTGTTGTTGTTTTTAATTTTTATTTTGGTCACATATATACAACCTATAATTTCCCCCCTTTTAAACACATTCAAATATACAACTCAGTGGTGCTAGTTCCATTCACAGTGTTGTGCTACCACAATACCATAACCATCCATTACCAAAACTTTTCCTTTACCCCAAACAGTAACAATTATGCATTAACTCCCCATTCTCTACCCACACCCTGACTGCTGGTAACCTGTATTCTAGCTTGTGATTCTAAAAATTTGCATCTTCTAATTATTTAATATAAATGATATAATACAATATTTGTCCATTTGTTTCACTGCACATGGTGTCTTCAAGTTCCATCCATGTTGCACATGTATCTGAACTTATTTCCTTTTTACAGCTAATATTTCACTAATATTCTGATGTATATACCACATTTTCTTTATGTATTTATCTGTTGATAACAATGGCAAATGTGAACAATGATGCTGTGAGTGCAAATATCTGTTCAAGTTCATGCTTTCAATTCTTTAGGATTATGTACCTAAAAGTGGGATTGCAGGGTCATATACTAATTGTATATTAGATTTTGGAGGAACCACTGAATTGTCTTCTACAGTGGCTACACCATTTTACATTCCAATCAATAATTAGTGTTTCTATTACCTTCATATCCTCTCCAATACTTGTTACTTTCCAGTTTTTTTAATATTAGCCATTTTAGTGGGTATGCAATGATATCTCATTGAGGTTTTGGGTTGCATTTCCCTAACAGCTAATGATGTTGAGCATCTTTTCATGTGCTTTTTGGACATTTGTATTTCTTGGGAAAACATGTCTATTCAAATCTTTAGCCAATTTTCTGTAATTACTTTATTTGTCTTTTTGTTGCTGAATTGTGGCAAATCATTTATATTCTGGATGTTAAACCCTAATCAGATATGTGATTTCCAAATACTTTCTCCTATTCTGTAGATGGTCTTTTTACTTTCATGATAAAGTCCTTTCATGCGCAAAAGTTTATTTTGATGAAATGCCATTTATTTTTCTTTTGTTGCTTGTGCTTTTGTTGTAAAGCCTAAGAAAACATTGCCAAAAAAAAAGTCCTAAAATGCTTCCATATGTGTTCTTCTAGGCATTTTATAGTTTTGTTTCTTAGATTTAGGTATTTAATGCATTTTCAGTTAATTTTTGTGTATGGTGTGAGGTAAGGGTCCACCTTTATCATTTGCATATGGATATCCAGTTTTCCCAGCCCCTTTGTTGAAGACATTATCCTTTCCCCATTGAGCAGACTTGGCACCCTTGTGACAAATCAATTGGCCATAGATTTGAGGGTATACTTCAGAACATAAATTGATCCATTTTGTCTACATGTCTGTCCCCATGACAGTATCACACTGTTTTGATTACTGTAGCTTTGTAGTAAGTTTTAAAATTGGGAAGAGTGAAATCTCCAATTTAATTCTTATTCAAAATGTTTTTAGTTATTCAGCACCCCTTCACCATCCATATTAATTTGATGATTGGCTTTTTCATTTCTGCAAAGAAGGCTTTTGAAATTTTCATAGGGATTGCATTGAATACGTAATCATTTTGAGCAGAATTGAAATCTTAATATTTTGTCTTCCAATCTATGAACAAAGAATGATTTTCCATTTATTGAGGTCTTCTTTGATTTCTTTCAGCAATGATTTGATATTTTTCATGTACAAACCCTTTACAGCATGTTTAAATATACTCTTAGATATTTGATTCTTTTAATTACTATTGTAAATGGACTTTTTCCCTGATTTCTTCTTTGTATTGTCCATAAATGGAGTATAGAAATACTATTGATTTTTGCATGTTGATCTTGTACCCCATCACTTTGCTGAATTTGTCATCAGCAAATAAGGAAAGTTTTATTTCTTCCTGTCCAGTTTGGATGCCTTTTATTTCTTTTTATTGTCTAACTGCTTTGGCTACAACTTCCAGTACAATATTGAATAACAGTAGTGATAGTGGGCATCATTGTCTTTTTCCTGATTTTAGGGGGAAAGCTTTCAATATTTCAACATTCAGTATGATGTTAACTATGGGTCTTTCATATATGTCTTCTATCATGTTAAGACAGTTTCCTTCTGTTCCTAGTTTTCTAAGTGTAGTATCAAGAAGAGATATTGGATTTTGTCAAATGTCTTTTCTGTGTCAATTGAGATGATCCTGTGTTTTTTCTCTTTGTTCTGTGAATGTGGTGTATTACATTAATTGATTTTAGTATGTTGAAACTTTTCAGCATTTCTGGGATAAAACTCACTTGATCATGTGGCTACTTATTTTAATGTGCTGTTGGATCCTGTTTGCTAGTATTTTTTGAGGATTTTTACATCTATATTCATAAGGGATATTGGTGTGTAATTTTCTTTTCTTGCAGCTTCTTTATCTGACTTTGTTATTGGGTGATGACCTCATAGAATGAATTAGGGAGTGTTCCCTCCTCTTCAATTTTTTGGACTATTTTGAGCAGGATTGGTGTCCATTCTTCTTGGATAGTTTCATAAAATTTACCAGTGAGGCCATTTGGCCTGGGGCTTTTCTTTGTTGGGAGGTTTTTGATGACTGATTCAATCTCTTCAATTGCTAACGGTTTTTAAGATCTTTCTTTCTTCTTGAGTCACTGTAGACAGATTGTGTGTTTCCAGAATCTTGTTCATTTAATCTAGGTTATTTAGTTTGCTGAAATATACTTAATATCCTCTTATAATCTTTTTTTATTTCTGTGGGGTTGGTAGAACTGTTTCCCCTGTTATTTCTGATTTTAGTTATTTGGGTCCTCTTTTTTTCTTTGTCAATTCTAGCTAAGTGTTTGTCAATTTTATTGATCTTTTCAAAATACAAACTTTGGGTTTCATTGATTCTATTGATTTCTTAATGTGCTATTTCATTTATATCCATTTGCTATTTCCTTCCTTCCTTTTCATTTTGGGTTCAGTTTGCTCTTCTTTTTCTAGTTCTTCCACTTGTGATATAAGGTCTATAGCAGAGAATTACCCTTGTGCACTAGAGAAGAATGTGTATTTGCTGCTATTGGGTGAACTGTTTTACATAAGTCTGTTAGGTCTAGTTGGTTTAGAGGATTATGCAAATTTTCTACTTTCCTTATTGATTTCCTGTATAGGTGTTCCATCCAGTATTGAAAGTGCTGTATTAAAGTCTCCTACTATTAAGGTAGAACCATCTATTTCTCCCTTCAAATCTATCAATATCTGCTTCATATGTTTTGCAGCTCTGCAGTGAGGTGCATATATATTTATAATTGCTATGTCTTCTTCTTGAATTGATCACTTTATCAATATAGTATGGCCTCCTGTGACCCTTGTGTCTGTTTTTTTACTGAAAGTCTTTAACTGATATTAGTATAGATACCCTTAGCTCTCTTTTGTACTATTTGCATAGAATGTTTCTTCCATCATTTCACTTTCAACGTACTTGTATCTTTTAAGTTCAGCTGAGTGTCTTGTAAACAAGTCAAATGGTATACACTAAAAAAATGTCAAAGGTATATGAAGGTTTTGATTTTTGTAGTTTACCATTTTGAGTCCCTTCTCATTTCCATCTGTATATATTTTTCAGATATTTTATTTATGGCTACTGTGGGGATTAATTTGACATCCTAAATCTAAAACAATCATGTTTGACTTGATGCCAGCTTAATTTCAATACACACAAACACTGCTCCAGTTCCCCTTCAACCCTCCACATTTTTGTTATACTTGCTACAAATTACATATTTATGCACTGTATGTCCAAAGCCATAGAATTTCATTCCTTTTTATGCATTTGCATTTTAGATCCTCTGAGAAGTAAAAAGTGGAATTACATACTAAAAAAATACAGGACACTATACTGTCACTTATAATTACCCAAATGGCTACCTTTACCCAGAGATCTTTTCTTTATGGCACTTCAATTCACCGTCTAGTGTCCTTTCCTTTCAATCTGAAGAACCCACTTTAACATTGCTTTTAGCTCAAATCTGAGGGTGATGAACTCCCTCAGCTTTTGTTTATGTAGGAATGTCTTTATCTCTCTCTCACTTTTGTAAAACACTCTCTGGATATAAAATTCTTGGTTAGCAGTTGTTTTCTTCAAGCACTTTAAAGATTTTTGTCCCACTGCCTCTTGTCACCATGGTTTCTGATGAGAAATTCGCTCTTAATCTTATGGGGGCTCCCTTATTCATAGCACATTGCTTTTCTCTTGCAGCTTTCCAAACTCTCCCCTTTTCCTTGGCATTTGGCTGTTTGACTACCAAGTGTCTGGGAGTGATTCTCTTAGAATTTTCCCTGTTAGAGATTCTTTGGGCCTCTTGAATGTCTATATGCATGTGTTTCATTAAATCTGGGAAGTTTTCTGCCATTATCTTTGAATATTTTTATGCCCCTTTCTCTTTTTCTTGTCCTTTTGGGAATCCCATATTGCATATATTGGCATGCTTGATGGTGTCCCACAGGTCTCCTAGACCCTATTTGTTTTTTCAAAATTCTTTTTCTTTCTTCTCCTCAGCTTGAATCATATTAATTGTCTTGTCTTTGAAATCACTGATTCTTTCTTCTGTCATCTCCAATCTGAAACCCTCTTGGGAATTTTTCATTTCAGCTACTACGGACTTCAACTCCAGTATTTCTGTTTGGTTCCTTCTTAGAATTTCTATCTTTTTAATCAAGATTTTCAGATTGTTCACTCATTGTTTGCCTGGTATCCTTTAGTTATTTCTGTGTTTTCAATGATCTCTTTTAGCATGTGAAGATATTATTTTAAAGTCTTTGTCTGGTATGTCCAAAGTCTGGTCTATCCCACTAATGTTTTCTGAATTTTTATATTGTTCCTTTGGATGGGCCATCATTTCCTGTTTGTTTGTTTTGTCTTCTTTTGTTGTACACTGTAATTTTAATATTTTAATGTATTAACTCTGGGATTTAGTCTCTGAAATGCCTGTTCTTTATGTTTGCATCCAAATAGTGATATGACAGATTTCTTTGAATGCCACAAGCTAAAATAATCAAACCAAAGCAAAAAACACCTTTTACAGTATTTACAAATTCACTCTGGCTAGCTGGTGTTCTCCTTAAGAATTTAGCCCTCCCATCAAAGAAGGTCAACTGGAGGCAAATGTGCAAGATCATCACCATCTTTGCTAAGCATGGGTGCTGTTGTGGGTTTTGTAATTTTCAGGAATTCTTCCATTTACAGGACTTTGCATACCCTTCTTCTTCCTATGTCCTCCCACATGCTCTGTTGTATGTCTTAATTGGGTAACCTTTTGCTCCAAGGAACTTTGATTTAATTGTTTCTAACATTGCTTTAGCAGTCCAAAAGCTGCTTCTGCCTGCAGCATAATTTCTGGGAGGATGAGCAAGAGATGAATGACTTAGTTCAATTTTTCATGTTGCCACCTAATAGATTGGTACTAACATATAGGCATCCCAGTATGTCCATAAGGGTTACTCTGCTCCTTCTGGAATAGGGTCAAGGACCCACAATGGGAATTCAGGCTTTCTCCACACCACACTGGGGGATGGGAGAAGAGGGCCAGCCAAGGTGCCATGACCATCTTCAGCATTTTTTTTTTTTTTTGAGTTCTATTTTCTTGATTAGGCACTCAACCAATTACTGAAGCCCTCTGAATTTTCTCCAGAATTTTGAGGAGTATGGTTCTGCCAGTTTTTGTCATTTGTCCTAAGATTCTGTGGGGGTATGGCACCCTGGAGCATCTTATGCTGCCATCTTGATTGACAAGAACATACCCAGGATTTTATTGTTACCCTCTACCTGGCACATACCCAAATTCCAAACTCTCCAAAGGAAAAAAGCTATTGAGGATAACCATATAGTTTGCACAGTTTAGGCACATTGAGCCACTTTTATCAGGGAATGGTGGGACTGCTCTTAAATTCCAAACTCCCAGATGCCAGCTAAGAGGCACTTTGGTAGGAGGCTTTTAAAGGATAGCAGTCTCAGTTCTATGTTAACTCTTTTCTGCACATGAGAGAAAGCCATGATTCATAGCTTGATTTTCCATGGGTGAAAATAACTTAAAATATCCAAATTATTTTCTTAAAACCATGAATTTATGATTAAGACAAACCTCAGTTACCCTAGCTTCCTATCTAATATTCTTTCTAGTAGATTATACACCTGTTTAGAAAAGCATCTCATAGCTGAGCAACTAAGACTGATTTAAACTAATTGAAATGACTAATAATCAAGGAAGCAGTTCTGCTTTCCTTTCCTTCACATGTGAACTGGAAATAATTATAATAGTCCCTACATTAGTTCTGTGTATTATAACTTTCTTCAATGATGGAAATATTCCATAATCTGTGCTAAGAGAGGCATCACCAGTCACACATGACTATTGAGCACTTTAGATGTGGTTATGTGTTTGGAGGATTATTTAAGTTTGTTTAATTTTAATTACTTTTAATTTAAATAGTCACATATGTCTAGTAGCTACATGTTGGTAACACAGCCCTAAATAATTTAAGATTAAGACTTACTTCATTAGAGCAAAGTACATCAAGGTTCTTATATTAAATAGACTCTGGAACACCAGAGCTTTGGGCTTTCCTGAGAGTCAACCCAATGCCACAATCTGGTCCCCCAAAAGATTCTACTACTTGAGGTCTTAATCCAAACTTATAAGGTTACCTAGAATAAAGAATACTCCATTTCCACTAACTGGTCTCTTTTTTCAAGAGGTCATTTACAAACTAACTTAGTATGTGAAGACTGGCAGTGCTTCATTTGCAGAAATGGTACTGGCAAAGAATTTACATAAAGAAACAGACTGCCACTTCGTAAGACCAGGAATAGACTTGACCCAAATCAGTGAGAGAACCTCAATGGGTACATACCTGTTCACATTACCTCTTCAGAGTTAACTGAAAATTATTCTGGAAAAGGGCTAACAGAGTAAAAACAAGAGTGATGTTTTTTTCCAAGAAAGTAAAAATGAAATAAGAAGATGGTAAATTTCAACTTGCCCCAAATATTATAATGTTTGGCAAACATACCTTCACAAACATAACATCCCAAAAATCCAGTGGAAATTAATCTTTGCATATGTGCAAAAACATGATAAAACATGATAGTATATGAAATAAGCAATGTCCTTTTGGAAATGTAGTTCAAAAAGTTCTACTTTTGCTTTCCATGCCAGTGTCAAAAATCAGTTTTTCAACTTAGAAATTAAAAACAAGTGAGTGCCATCTTGTGGTAGTATCCACCGTTACATGTTACAAATTGTCCTCGTCTTCCAAAAAGGCTTCCCCACCCCCTCTAGAAGTACTTCTCCCCTCAATCTCAGGCACCGCCTCAGATTTGGTTTCTGGTTCAGTTCCAGAATATAGAATAGGAGAAGTAAAACAAAGCAGAAGAACTAGAGGTTGAAGTAATGGCCTGAGGGTATTATCCTAGTAAGAGGTGAACAAAAAAATGTTGCAATGGAAATAAAGACACATTGGCAGTAGGAAAGGGGATGTCAAAAATTCATGACCTCAGAAGAAAATAAAGTCTACATAATGCAAGATACTTTTCAAGGAAGAAGAAGGAAAAGCACACAAATTAATGCTTACCTTATTGTTTGTAAGGCTGCTGATAATCAAAGAAGCAAATAAGAATCAAAAGGGAAAACATGGCTAAATCTATTTTATTCTATCCATGTCTAAAATGCTACAAAACAATATGACTATTATGAAAATTAATTTCCTACTAATAAATATATAAAATCTTTCAGCATAAGAATTGGCATTCCAAGGTAGGCCTAGGATGCCTGATTACAATGCAAATCAGAGGAGTTTGCCCACAGATTTTTCACAATATATAGTACTAAACTAGAGTTCCATGGCAAGTGCTGGAAAAACTGAGGTTAAAACCAAAGGTTACATCACGGAAGTATTATTTATAATCTTTAATGTGTTAGTGTGAATTGTTAATATTCAAGACAGAGATTTGAGTTTAATCATTTTCTAAACATTTATGGGTAAAGAACCATTTTTGCTAGTCCAAGGAATAGTGTTACATGTGAAACATTTTGGGAAACATTGCTCTTAGTCAGTAGTTCCAAATCACTTTCATTGAAGAAGGCCTTCAGCGTCCTTTCTCTCTTTCTCTATCTGGACACATTATGACACAGGGAAAGTACTCAATAACCAAGAAGGCTGTCATATCCTTAAATGAGTATTGAGTATTTGCCCTATTAATTATGATTTGGGCATCCCAATGTTGTCAATAGACCCAATGACTCCTTTACAACGTTACAACTTTTGGTCATAGTTATGGAATAATGGTCACATTCATAGTCTTGAGCACTGCTGATAAAGTCTTTTGCCTTAACAACTTAAAAAAGCAATGAATATGGCAACAATTGTTGAAAAATCAACTATTGGTAGCATAGGTACAATATGTAAAGATACCTCAGTAGCTACATGATGTGTGTCAAAGCCTGGGTAGCTTGTTCACCAAAACCATTTCACTTTTATCCAGGGCATAAAGCTAGGGTACATTTTCCAGTCTCTTTTGCATTTTAATGTTACCACATGACTAATTTTTGACCACTGGAATGTGGATGAAATAATGTATATCACTTCCAGGTATGTGTAACATTAAAACTTCCCACATTATCCTCTAGTCTATTCCTTTTCCACAATTCAGCAGCAGAAATTGATGCCCAGAATGACCTTTGAAGCTATGATTTGGAAATGAGTGTCCCTCAGCCTGGATCCCTGAATAACTGCATACAGCAGAGGCCACCCTCCACCTCCACCACCTCTGATTGGATTTTAGGTGAACAAGAAACAGTTGTACTGTCATTGCAATTTCACATTTATTTGGTTTAAAGTATCTAGAACTACTTTAACTATCAATGAAGGACACCTGGCTGTTTGGCCAAGACCGACAGTGCCCGTGTCAAATATGGCTAAATTTCTTTGTAATTTTACCACAGTGCCTAGGTTTCTTCTTTTCCATATCTCTGTTTATTTATTTTCCTTGTATTTGGAGAGACAGTGAGAAAAGAATAATGCATGATGAATCAAAAAGACTGCCATTTAATCCCTGCTACGTATAAGCCATGAGATTTTGTGTAAGTCTCTAACTTTCACTTAAATGTCTGTCTTTGAATTATCTTTGATTCTTTGGTTCACTTTTCGGAAACATGCTGCCCTTTTCCTCACTCCAACACACACACACACACACACACACACACACACACACACACACACACACACTTACTGTATCCAACATCCCCCTTTGCCCTCTTGACAAAGGCTTATCTCTTCTTATTCTGCCTTTCTCTAGTGCAGCTTCCTAGTGCTGAATTATGGCCACACAACTCCACCTTGCAATTATGTTCAGTCTCTTAAACAATCACTGGTTGATATGAAACTCCTCTATGGCCCTCCACCATCTGCTTTGTCTGGCTCCCTGTGTGTCACCCACCCCCAGGACAGGCTCAGGTCTCCTCAACTAAGACTTGACCATGTACCCCACCCAGTTCTACCTCCAAGTCCCATAATCATTCTGCTCTGTCATATGGCTTTTCCACTACAATGTGAAAAAAAGATATTACAGTGATGACACCTGACTTATTTAGTATAATTTTTCTATAAACAGATAAATTAGCTAGCTGAAGCAGAGCTAGATCAGGGAAGGGAGTAAAAGAAAATTCTGTATTGCCAGACTAAATGTCTCAAAGCCATTGCATTTAGTTATGCCAATTATTCATAGAAAAAACTTTAGGTCTTCACGTTGAGTCTTACCATGGATGCATATGAGTTTTAAGTTTAGAGAAATTAGCTGATATTTCTTTCTGGGTTTCCTTTTGCACTCTACCCACTCCATCATCAGCCCAACATTCAAAGACAGGTAATTGTTTTCTACAGGCACCTCCCTCCAGCGATAACTTTGAGTCAACATCAAAGGGTCAATTCTTGCCTGTGAGTTCTAAAACAGGCTCTTATAATTTACAACTGAGATAACAGTCTTCAAAGCCAGAGCTCTCAATATTAACACTAGACTTTTGGAGAGAGAAAATATTTTGAGTGCTTAAAAAAATCAGACTTTGACCACTAAATACTCAAAATCCCAAACATGGTAGACATACAACAAACAATAACTTCAAAGAAAGCTCAGTCAGGTTAAAGCAGTTTCATTCTTGGGCAGATCCCTCAGGTTCTAGAAAAAGAGGAAGTGGAGTAAAGTACCTAACTGGTGAGTGACAACCATTAGTCCATGGATCTCAATTGGCTGGAACTATCTAGCAGAAGTATAAAAATAAAAGGATTCCATCTCTTTCTACTCTCCCTGGCACATTTCAAGACAATAATCCTGGGTGCATCTGCTCTCACATCCACCTTCATCTCTGGTCGGTGGTTCCAGGGTCAGGATTAAAAGGTGGAAAAGGCTAGCAGCAGCCTAAGCTTCCAATATTCAAAAGTGATATTTTGACCACCTCTCTCACTCTTGCATCTAACTCTCAATTGATTCCAAACATAAGAAGGAAATAGGAATATCATTTATGGGGCTTCTTAAACTTCAGAATTACCATAAGCAAGTACACCTTGATATGCTTTATAACAAATAATTTGAAGTACCATATTATGAATATGTCATTTGTTTCTTCAGTCTATGCCTTGCTTTTTTAAAGAGCTTGCTGAGATATATTTTATGCAATTGGATAAAAATATATGGAGAAGGAAATTGAGACAAAGAGAAAATAAAGGTAGGAAATAACATAAAATGTGGATTGAAGCTAGAGCCCAAGGATGTATGCTAGAAGACCTGAACAGAGAGAAGTGAAGAGTGAATTTTTATTTGAGATTCCCTGGCAGCCAATAGTCTAATTTCCTGGTCCATTGAATTATAACCTTTTGGAAATATCACTGCTTTAAAGCAAATCAATAATCTGTAGATAGTACCAAATGCTTATCAAAAAGAGGTAACATTAAAACCAAATAATCTCTTCAGTCAGAACTCAGAGGTTCTTGAGCCATGGTCTTCAATAGCTAATTAGGAAAGTTAAGCTCATTCAAATCTATATGTGATATTTTTCTACCTTCTTGTTTTTCCTAAAAATAATGAGTATAGTAAATACAGTAGCAAATAAGATCAGCATAATCTTCATTTTGAATCCAAACAGTTTTTAATCAAGGAAACATCAATTCCAATAGGATAAATTCCATTTTTATTGTCTGTGCAGATATGTTATTTAATGTATCAAATATTACTTTTTTGTCAGTAGAAAACTGCTATTGCTCAAGGTTTTTTTTTTTTTTTCATTGAAAAATACATAATTTCAATGTACCATTGAAAATATTTCCAAGGTATTTTAATTCCTAATTCAGTTTTTATGTAGACATTATTTTGCTAGTTTCATGAGAGTTTTTGTAAATAGAATCTGGGCAAGATACGAGAAATCATAATCCTTGGTGATTTACCTACTGACATATATGCACTGGTTTAGAATCCTCCAATATTCTATAATAATTATTAATAATTATGCAATATATTCATAACTCAATGTATTCACTATCCTTTCTCAGGTTGCACATAATTCATTTAGCTATTTTCCCAAGAAGTGCAAAGATTTCCAAGGGATTTGAAGAGAATAGGGAAATGGCTCCATTTGGAAGAGAAAAGTTTTCCTGGAGATCTTCATAGATAATTTGAGGGATTAAAGACGGAAAAAAGAATAGCAAGCAAGTTTGTTAATGTAGTAGATATAATCACTATAAAGATAAATAAGAAAACCACATTAATAATTAACTCAGCATACTTTTAGATAGTTTAAATCTGACCTTTCTTAAAGCCTGGTTCACTTTTAGCTTCACTCTCCTAGTTTTCCTATTCCCTTACTCATCCACAAATATTTACTTAGCATCTACTTCCAGGTACTATTGAAGATTTTGAGAAGGTAACAGTGGATAAAAAACAAAATAATCTCTTCTTTCCAGTCAGGGAAAGAAAATTAAAGATGAGATAATAAATAGATCATATAGTTTCCAGTATTGATGAAAGTGATTTTCCAAAAATGAAGCAGGGTAAGGAGATTAAGAGTGATGGAACAGAGGGTATCATTTCAGATGGCATGATCAGCAAAGCCTCTCAGAAGATGTTATGTGAGCAGATGCCTGATTGAAGTAGGGAAGCAAGTCACGCAGATATCTGAAAGAAAGAGCACTTTTAGAAGTGGAAATGGCAAGTCCAAAGACTGTTTGAAACATGTTTGTTCTAAGATCAGAGAGGCCCATATGACTGAATCAGAATGCTCGGAAGGGAACAAGGCTGGAGAACAGGCCACTGGCCAGATTGTGTAGGAATCTGTAGACAAGAGTAAGGACTTGGCATTTCATTCTAAGGTCATGGGAAGCTACAGGAAGCTTAACTATTACAGATGATTTTTTAACAGTGGAGTGGCATGGTTTTCATTATTTTTAGTCTCAGTTACTGCTTTAAAGGAAGCAGACTGAAGGAAGGCAAGAAAATAATTTTTCTACCAACTACAATATAAATTCCAAATATCTAACTTGATTTAATAGGACTTTCATCAGCTAGCTCCAACTTACACTTCTAATAACAATTCCTTTCCTCTCTGCAGGTACCATACAGGCTTTACAAAACTAGAAATACCTTCCTACATGGGAAAAAATGTTCTCATGTCTTTCAACTTTTTTTTTTATAATGGCATTATAAGAAAATCCACTAGATCCCTTGTTTATATCAAATTCAGACCCTTCAATTTTGGAATGGGTGAGGAATCTGTACTTCAAAGTCCCAAATCTTGTGGTCTGAGATTAACCTTTCCTGAAATTAATCTTTCTCGCACTGCCAGTCTCACTGCTGGTCTCAGGGAAATAAGAAAAAAAGGGAAAATGCTTGAGGGTGAAAAGAGATTGGTTTAGATACATTTAGATTTGATAAAGGTAAATTTTTCCATGTGACAGTCCTGTAGTGTTTGTTCTCTATTTTTCACCTTAATTAAAAACATTGTGACTTTGCATAACAATGAGATACATAACATGATACAACTAATTTGTGTGCTTCTAAAAGCCCTATCTTGATAATAGAAATTCCAGTCCAGAAAGATGACATTTACCCCCCTTGTTTCCCCTCTGCTCTTCTCTGCTAAGTACAACCATAAATCCTATAACAACCACAACCTAAGGAGAACTCAGAATGATGGTAAGAGGAAAATGAACTGCTTTGGGACCCCAAGAATAGAGGAACAACACTGAAGCCACCTTACGTCCCCCACCTAACAGGAGAAGGCATTTCAGGCCCAGAACTTCCTGACTCCTGACCTAACCGCAGAAGAGAGTCATGTAGGCTCATTCCTTCTTTTCAGGGAAGTCCCTTCAACAGCACCTAGCACGCCCAGCACCACCAGCAAAAGAGATTAATTAGAACCCTGCTAACAATAAACTGCCAGGGGACACTCTCTTCTACCTTGCAGGCCTGAGATTACCCTCTCAACCAAAAGATACAGGAGCTGTCAGGTGGCATCAGCAAGAGGGATCCTGCCACAGTCTGGTGGGAAAAGCAGCTTTGTCCCATAGGGCTGAGACTCCCCTCCCCACTCAGAGCTACAGTACTGGGGACAGGCACTGGCAATAATAACCACACTACAGCATGTAGACTTGATTGAGAAGAATGTTTGTCCTGCAGCCTCAGACTCCCCTCACCCACTAGGAGACATGAGGACTGAAGAGCAACATCAGCAAGGGGGGTGGGCATTGCTGCCAAGCAGCCAGGCTCAGGAGGAAGCCTTTGCACACACCAAGAGACTGCTGCAGCCCAGTCTGTGTTCCAACCTTAAGCAGATCCTGCAAGGAAAAGTAGGAGCCACTGTAGTATCAAATAAACAAAGCAGAAAACAAAAACACTGCAAAGACTCTGAAAATTAAACAGACACTAGATGCAAAAATTCTCAACAAAATACTTGCAAATCAAATCCAAAGACACATTAAAAAAAACATACACCATGACCAAGTGGGGTTCATTCCAGGCATGCAAGGATGATTCAACATAAGAAAATCAATCAACGTAAGAAAACAAATCAAAAGAGAAAAATCAAATGATCATCTCAATAGACGCAGAAAAAGCATTCAAAAAAGTCCAGCATCCTTTTTTGATAAAAATACTTCAAAGGGTAGGAATTAAAGGAAACTTCCTCAATGTGATAAAAAGCATATATGAAAAACCCACAGCCAGCATAGTACTCAATGGTGAGAGACTGAGATCTGATCTCATTCCTCTGAGATCAGGAATGAGACAAAGATGCCCACTGTCACCCTGTTATTCAACATTGTGCTAGAAGTGCTAGCCAGAGCAATACAGCAAGACAAAGAAATAAATGGAATCCAAATTGGAAAGGAATAAGTAAAACTGTCATTGTTTGCAGGTGATATGATCTTATATCTGGAAAACCCTGAGAAATTGATGACACAGCTACTTGAGCTAATAAACAAATTTAGCAAAGTAGCAGTATACAAGCTTAATGCACATAAGTCTGTAATGTTCCTATACACCAGAAATGACCTAACTGAAGAGACACTCAAGAAAAAGATTCCATTCTCAAAAGCAAGGAATAAATTGAACCAAGAATGTAAAAGACCTATACATAGACAACTACATAACTTTACTAAAAGAAATAGAAGGGGACCTAAAAAGATGGAAAAATATTCCTTGTTCATGGATAGGAATGCTAAATGTTGTTAAGATGTCAATTCTACCCAAACTCATCTACAGATTCCATGCAATTCCTATCAAAATTCCAACAACCTACTCTCCAGACTTGGAAAAGCTAGTTATCAAATTTATTTGGATGGGGAAGATGCCTTGAATTCTAAAAAAAAAAATCTAAAAAAGAAAAACAAAGCAGGAGGACTTACAATCCCTGACTTCGAAGCTTATTATAAAGCCACAGTAGTCAAAACAGCATAGTATTGGCACAAACATAGACATATCGATCAGTGGAATCAAATTGAGAATTCACAGATAGACCCCCAGATCTATGGTTGATTTATCTTTGATAAGGCCACCAAACAACTGAACTGGGACATAACGGTCTATTCAACAAATGAGGCTGGGAGAGCTGGATATCCATATCCAAAAGAATGAAAGAAGATCCTTACTTCACACCCCACACAAAAACTAACTCAAAATGGATTAAAGACTCACTATAAGAGACAGTAACATAAAACTCCTAGAAGATATTGTAGGGAAACATCTTCAATACCTTGTATTAGGTGGTCACTTCCTACACCTTAAATCCAAAACACAAGTAACAAAAGAAAAAAATTGGAACTCCTTAAACTTAGAAGTTTCTGTACCTCAAAGGAATTTGTCAAAAAGGTGAAGAGGCAGCCAACTCAATGGGAAAAAATGTTTGGAAACCATTTGTCTGACAGAAGAGTGATATCTTGCATATATAAAGAAATCCTACAACTCAACAATAGTACAGACAGCCCAATTGTAAAATGGGCAAAAGATATGAAAAGACAGTTCTCTGAAGAGGAAATACAAATGGCAATAAAACACAGAAAAAAATGTTCAGCTTCACTAGCTGTTAGGGAAATGCAAATTAAAACCACAATGAAATATCATCTCACACCAATTAGATTGGCTGCCATTAAACAAACAGGAAACTACAAATGCTGGACAGGATGTGGAGAAAGTGGAACTCTTAATCATTGTTGGTGGGACTGTATAATGGTCCAGCCACTCTGGAAGACAGTCTGGCAGTTCTTTAGAAAACTAGATATAGAGTTACCCTTTGATCCAGCAATTGCACTTCTTTGGTAAATACTCAGAGGATCTGAAAGCAGTGACATGAACAAATATCTGCACACCAATGTTCATACCAGCAATATTCACAACTGCCAAGAGATGGAAACAACCCAAATATCCTTTAACAGATGAGTGGATAGACAAAATGTGGTATATACACACGATGGAATACTAGGTGGCAGTAAGAAGGAATGATGTTGTGAAACATGACAATATGGATGAAGCTTGAAGACATAATGCTGAGTGAAATAAGTCAGGCACAAAAAAAGAGAAATATTGTATGTTACCACTAATGTGAACACTGTAAAAAATGTAAAATAAATGTTCTATATTGTAGAATGTAGGGGACCTAGTGATAGACAGCAAACAGTGAAGGGGGATCGATAATCTAATAAGAACAGATAAGTTATGGAGAGTAAACCTAATGTTCTGGGAATGCTCAGGAATGACTACGGCTTGCTAATTTCTGGAGTGTATGGTAGGAACGAGTTTGCAGAAATGCAGTTATTTTAGGTTTTTTTTTCTTATTCTTTTGTTGGGTTATAGTCTGTTTTTTTTTTTTCTTGGGGTAGGGTAAGAACATGTTGGAAGCAATGTAGTTATTTTAGGTTATTTGTCTTTTCTTATTCCTTTGTTATGATTCTGTTTGAAATGTTTTTTCTAATTTTTTTATTTTTTGATAAAGTAAAACAAAAAAAAACGATGAATGAGTGTTTAAAAAAGTAAATGAACAATGGGGGGAGGAGGGGAATGGAATGTTTTGGATGTTCTTTTTTATTCTAAATTTTATTTTATTTTGGGGGGAAATGAAAATGTTCAAAGATTGATTCTGGTGATCAATGCATGACTATAAACAACTGATTGTACACTTTGAAGGATTGTATGTTATGCAAATGTATCTTAATAAAACTGCATTAAAAAAATGAAGCATTACCTAAAGGAAACACCACATAGAATGAGAGTGGATTTCTCATCTGATACAGTGGAGGGCATTAAAAATCGTACATTTTTCAAATGCTGAAAGAAAATTCTATATCTGATGAAACTATAATTCAGGAATGAAGGGGAAATAAAGACAGCCTCAGATAAAGACAACCTAAAATAATTTGTCATTAGCAGATCAATCACTAAAGATTAGTAAAAGGAAGTCCTTCAAACAGAAAAGAAATGATTAAAAAAGGAATCTTTGAGCATGAGGAAGGAAGGACAGAAATATGAAGATGCAGTCAATAGACTATCCTTCTCTTCATAAATTTTATAAATCATGCTTGATGACTGAAAAAAATTATAACACCATCAAGACAATAATACTTAATAGTGGCGATATTTGCCTCCCCCTTAAACTTAACTGAAAGTAAAGTTTCCAAACTTAACTCAAAGTGGTAAAATGTTTAGACCATTATACTGGTATGAGTTACATATGAATGTTGTAATATCCAGTGTAACTATCACAAAAGTTATACAAAGTGAGACACTCAAAAATGCTATTAATAAATCAAGATTGAATCCTTTAAAAATGCTCAATGAAACCACATGAAGTAAAAAGAAAAAAAAAAATGAATGAGAACCAGAGGAAAGAAACAGTAAACAAATAATAAAATGGAAGCTGTAATGTTTAAGATGTTAATAATTACCTCTGTGCTGATTTGGATATATTATGTCCCCCAAAAAACCATGTTCTTTGATGCAATCTTGTGGAGGCAGATGTACTAGTGTTGATTATGTTGGAATCCTTTGATTGAGTGTTTCCATGGAGATGTGACTCAATCAACAGCGGGAGAGAACTCTGATTAGATAATTTCCATAGAGGTGTTACCCCATCCATTCTGGGTGGGTCTTAATTAAATCACTGGAGCCCTATAAAAGAGTTCACCAAGAGAAGGAGCTCAGAGCAGCTAAGAGTGATATTTTGGAGAGCAGCTGAGAAAGACATTCTGGAGATGGCCACTGAAAGCAGACTTTGGCTGAAACTTTGGAGTTGCTAGCCCAGAGTGTGCTCTGGAGATGCTAAGAGAGGACAAACACCCCAACAGCAACAATTTGAAGAATGCACAAGAGATGAGAGGAGCTGGAACACAACCGGGATCAGCAGACACCAGCCACATGCTTTCCCAGCAAAAAGAGGTTTTAGGAATGCCATCGGCCATTCTCCAGTGAAGGTATACTGGTGCTGATGCCTTAATCCGGACACTTTTATGGCCTTTGGACTGTAAATTGGTAACCAAATAAATCTCCTTTATAAAAGCCAAGACATTTCTGATATTTTGCATAATGGCAACATTAGCAAACCAGAACAACCTCCAAAGGAAATGGTCTAAATACAGAGATTGGCAGAGTGGATAATAAAATACAACCAAACTATATGCTGTTTATAAGAAACTCACTTCAAATTCAACAACATAAGTAGGTTGAAAATAAAGTGATGGAAAAATATGTATTCCTGCAAACAGTAATCAAAAGAAGCAAGAGTGGTTATATTAATGTGATAAAGTCAAATTCAGAACAAAGAAACATTTTAGAGACAAAGTATAACAATAAAAATGATTGCTCCACCAGGAAAGATATGACAATTATAAATGTATAGGCAACAAATGAAAGAGCATGAAGCAATGTACGGAGCAAAGACTGATAGCGCTGAAAGGAAAAACAGATAATCCACAATTATAGTTGAGAACTTCAACACCCCTTCTCAGCAAATGATGAAAATAGTAGACAGAAAATAGTAGATAAAGAAAATCTGGACAGCAAAATCAACCAACAGGATCTAATGAACATATATAGGGCCATTCCACCCAATGACAGAAGAGACTTTTTTTCTCAAGCACTCTTATAACATTCACCAAAGTAGATCATATTTTGGGCCATGGAACAAACCACAACAAATTTAAAAGAATTTAAATTACACAGAATGTGTTTTCTGACCATAATGGAATTAAATTATAAGTCCATAACTGAAGGCCAATAAAAACTGTAAACGTGGAAATTTAGCATATACATCTAAATCCTAAATCCACAGGTCAAAGAGAAAGTCTCAAAAGACATTTTAAAAAATGCAAAGCACTGAATGAAAATGAAAATACAGCATATCAAAATATGTGGGATGCAGCTAAAACAGTGCTGAGAGAGATATTTGTAGCAGTAAATGTTTGCATTAGAAACAAGTAAAGTTTGCAAATCAACAATTTTAGTTCCAACCTCACTAGAAAACATAGAGAAAAATAAAGCTGAAGCAAGCAGAAGGAAAGAAATAGTCAAATAAGAGAAGAAATCAATGAACTGAAAACAGAAAAAGCAAGAGACAATCAATGAAACAAAAAAACTTTTTTTGTGTGGAAAAAATCAAGACAATTGATAAACCTCTAGCGACACAGACAAAAATAAAAAGAGAAAATATACAAATCAGCAACATCAAAAATGAAATAGAGGATATCACTACAGATCTTGCCACCATTAAAAGGCTAATAAGAGAATACTGTGAACAACTTTACACTCATGAATTTGACAACTTAAAAGAAATGGACCCACAAGCTGCCAAAACTCAACAATGATGAACTTTAGAAAATGCCACCCTATTTTTGCTAGAATTGTGTCATACTGAAAGTATCAAGTTCAATGGAGTCACAGATATCCCAAATCTACCCCAAACCCAGCATTTATAAGCTATTAACCATGGACAATTGATTTAACCTATTTAAGTCACTATTTCTTCATCAATAAAATGGATTTGATAATGTAGTCTTCATAGTATTACGATGAAAGCTAAATGTTATAACATAGATAAAATAGCATGCATTGATTGTATACTTTGGATGGATTGTATGGTGCATGAATGTATCTCAATAGAATTGCATTTTTTTAATGGATAGCATGGTGGTGACTAACACATTAGATGCAGATTAAATTTTATCCTCCTTTCCCTCTTGATTTATTAAATTTAAATTAAAATTTTACTAAAACTCATATATTGAGGATAAATTTCCACAATAAGAAAATGATTAACAGAAATAAACTTTGTCAGTAGCTGACACTGGAATAAATACATTATTTGCCATTTTTTCTAGTCTTGAAGTGAACTGGATAAAGTAGTGCCATGAGACAACACTAATTTTTACTACCACTCTTTCAAATATTGACAGAATATTTTGATTTGCATGTCAAAGGCAAAGAAGGACCTGACTTTTTAGGGTATCTATCATGCTTCCAATTCATAATTTAAAAGCTTTTCCAATGTTAAATCTGCATTTTGTTCATTTTGTTTCATAACAGGAAAAAAGTTTTAATAAAATCAGTAGCAACCTTCCTTTGAAGCCAAACATTATTATCCTTTGTCTTCTTTTATTTTAGCAAAACATTAAATTTTCAATCTCTTGAATATACTGACTTTAAAAATAATCTTTTTCAGTATGTACTTTTATACTCAATTCACAATGATAAATCAGGAGAGAGAGAGTGTGTGTGTGTGTGTGTACAGCTGTAGAGAAATTTTATGGTATTTTTGACCTTATTTGGGCAAGTTGAAAAGAAGACTGCTGGGATTTGAAGTTATTGTTCCAGGGAACTTATGTGTGCTGAAGTTGATACTTGGGCTTCTGAGCCATTCCCTCTAGAAGTTAAAACATTCAGGGAATCTTGGCTTTTTCATGGAAAGACAGCTTTAAAATAACAAAAACAATTAAAAACAAAAGACAAAATAGATATCATTTTAATTAAATGGGAAAATATTTACTGTTCATTTTTAAGAAAGTTAGGGAAATGTTTTGAAATTATCTTAAAAACAGGTATTCATAATTATTGGTATTTTACAAAGAATTTTAAGTCCTCATTCTGTCAGAGAAGTTATAGTTCTACTCAGGATAAGTGGAAGTATGCCTACTTAAGTGTCTAATCTAAAAAATGCTCTGTGATAGATGGCAGAGTAGGGAGCTCCAGGATTCACTCCTCCAAAAATGGCTAGTGGACAGGCAGAAACTGTCTAAAACAACTGTTCTGGGGCTCCAGAGGCCAGGGGAACACTGTATAGCATTCAAGGAAGAGCAGGATGAAAAAACTAAGAAACTGTGTTAAAAATCTGAAGTAACTCACTCCATGACGGCTGCCAGCACCCATCGCCCACTTTCACAGCCAGCCGCCTCAGATCCAGTTCCTTACTGGCTGCTGCAGATGGAGAAGGATATGTAAGACCTCCTCCCCAAGAACAGGGTGAGGCACAGCCAAGTACTAATCACAGCTTTTGATCAGTAAATTTAGATTTCTGGGTCTTGGCTCTGAACTGCTGTTTAAGCTGGCCCTAGAAAAGGACTGCCATGTGATTGTTTCAACCCCATCCCTGACAGGTGTAAAGATGATGGGGGTTTAAAGACAAAGAACCTCTCTAGGGTGAGGGGAAATGGTTTGCTGAAAATCACCATCTTCTGGGCAGACTAGAAAAGTTGCAGCTTCAGGAAGCTGTCAAAAAGGCTTTTTGGTGTCTTTCCTGACCCTCTTCCCTAGGGCTCTCTGGAAGTGATCTGCACCACCATTGTGGGTCCCTGGCCCTGTTTTGGCTCAGAAATACTGATTTGGGAAAGTTCTTTCCAGGTTTACCCTCCTTCCAGAATTTGCCCTCTAGGCAAAAGAAGCTAGAGGCAATGAAAGGAGGGGGGGGGGAACTATAGAGGCAAAACAAATACAAACAAAACAGATTAAGATTCAAGATTCCTGGAGAAGGAACAGAGGAAAGGAAGTTTTCTCCTAGGGGTGAAACAATTGCACAAATAGCGCAATCTTATAAATTGTACTGCATACCCAGAGCAAGAATCAGACAAAGACAAGCTGAAAAAAATCTGATCAGTTAAACACAGGCAATTCTAAAGGTCCAGAACAAGTTGAACCCAGTGTCAAAGAAAAGCCTTAACACAAAGCCAGTCAATAAGAAAACCCTAGGCAAGAGAGAGAAACTCACCTTTAGAGTAAATTCATCAAGATAATCAGAAACATATATACATCAGCAAAAAAAATTGCAAACCATACTAAGAAACAGGAATATATAACCCAGTCAAAGGAACAAATTAAAACTTTGGAGGAGACACAGAATTTGCAAGAACTAATCAAGGATGTTCAAACAAATCCCCTAAATCAATTCAAGGAGATGAAGGAAAATATGGCTAAAGAGATAAAGGATATTTAGAAAGAACTAGGTGAACATAAAGAAGAATATGAAAGTATGAAAAGAAACATAATAGAATTTATGGGAATGAAAGGTAAAACAGAAGAGGTTTAAAATATACTCAAGGCATACAACCACAGATTTAAACATGCAGAAGAAAGAATCAGTGAACTAGAAGATAGGATAATAGAAATCTTACAGACAGAAGAACAGATAAAGAAAAGAATGGAAAAATTTAGCAGGGTCTCCAGGAAGTTAATGAGAGCATAAAATGCATAAACATACACATCACATGTGTCCCAGAAGAAAAAGAGCAGGGAAAAGGGGCAGAGAGAATATTTGAGGAAATAATGGCCACAAATTTCCCAATTCTTGTGAAAGACATAAATACACATGTCCGAGAAGTAAAGCATACTCCAAACAGAATTAATCCTAATGTACATGCTAATGAGAATGTCAATGCCAAAGATAAAAAGAATATCCTGAAAGCAGCAAGAGAAAAATTATTGGTCACATATAAGGGTACCATAATAATATTAAGTGCTGACTTTTCAACATAAACCATGGAGGCAAGAAGGGAGTGGCTTGTAATATTTGAGGTCCTGAAAGAGAAAAACTGTGAGTCAATAATTCTTTATCCAGTAAAATAGTCCACCACAAATGAAGGAGAGTTTAAAATAGTCACAGAAAAACAGAAACTCAGAGAGTTCACCCACAAGAGACCTTCCCTACAAGGTACACTAAAGGAAATTGTGCAGGCTAAGAGGAAAAGACAGGAGAGAGAGAGGCTTGGAGGACAGGGTAGAAATGAAGATTATCAGTAAGAATAACTAAAAGAGTAAAAAGAGAGACAAAAATAAGAAATGACATAAATAAAACCAAAGGATAAAATGGTTTAAGTAAGTACTGCATTTATGGTAATAACATTGAACATTAACAGATTAAACTCCCCAAACAAAAGACATAGATTGGCAGAAAAGATTAAAAAAAAGGAATGATCTAGCTATATGATGTCTACAAAAGACTCATCTTAGACCCAAGGACACAAAAAGGTTGAAAGAGAAAGGTTGGAAAAATATAATCCACAGAAAGAGTAAACAAAATAGAGCTGGGAAAGTTATACTAATATTGGACAAAACAGAACTTAAATGAAAAACTGTTACAAGAAACAAAGAAGGACACTATATGTTAATAAAAGGGTCAATCCACCAAGAAAAAATAACAATCATAAATATTCATGCACCTAACCAGGGTGCGCCAAAATACATGAGTCAAATACTGGCAACACTGAAGGGAGAAATAGATGTCTCTACAATAATAGTTAGAGACCTCACTACACCACTCACATCAATAGATAGATAGAACATCTAGACAGAGAACTAATAAGGAAACAGAACTTGAATAATATGATAAATGATCTAGACTTTACAGACACATTCAGAACATTGAACCCCAAAACAGCAGTATATGCATTCTTCTCAAGTGCTCATGGATCATTCTCTAGGGTGGACCACATGTTGGGTCACAAAACAAGTCTCAATAAATTTAAAAAGATTGAAATTATGCAAAGCACTTTCTCTGACCATAAAGGAGTGAAGCTGGAAATCAATAACATGCAGGAACAGGAAAATTCACAAATATATGGAGCATAAATATATTCATACAATCAGTGTGTCAAAGAAGAAATGGCAAGAGAAATCAGTAAATATCTCAAGACGAAGAAAGAGAAGAACACAACATATCAAAATTTATGGGATGCAGCAAAGGCAGTGCTGAGAGGGAAATTTGTAGCCCTAAACACCTACATTAAAAATGAAAAGAAAACTAAAATCAAAGACCTAACTGCACACCTGGAGGAATTAGGAAAAGAACAGAAAACTAATCCCAAAGCAACAAAAGGAAAGAAATAACAAAGATTAGGGAAGAAAGAAGTGAAACTGAAAGTAAAAAAGAGAGAATTAATTTAAAATGCTTTTTAATATTAGACTTCTTTAGTGTGAAGTTCTGTTTCTTTTCTAACAGTAATATTGCCTCTCTTTCCCTGATTTTTTAGTTAAAGTAGGAATAAAATACTGTACTAGGATTCTGCCTTTATTCTCTAACGTGTCCTAGAAACTTATTATAAATACATCTTTCATTTTGCATATGCTCAACAGATCTGAATCCCAAGAGAATAGGGGTACATAACAGGAGATACACACACACAAATCCTCCAGTCTGTTTACAAATCCACTATCGCTCTTTCATACATATCACAACCCCCCTCTATCTCTGCCTTCAGTCCAAATCCATTTAAGCATCAATTTAATTCCATGTTAGACTTTGTTCCAAACTCAGATTTGACCATCTTGGTCCTAGATTAGTTGTTATAGATATATACTCCCATGAAATGCTGATATTTCACCAGCTGACTTGATTCAAGTACTCCAAAAAGAAATGGTAGTTTTTATTTCAGTTCATGGGAGAAGGTTGGAGGTGGGAGGAGGACTAAAAAATAGCATTTTCTCAATGTTTAATTTTTCTCAGATACTTTTTATATACCTTTGGAGGCTACTATTTATCTGCTGAGATATCCCCATCATATTGCTCTCTTTATCAGTTCCTAGAATAAACCACAATCTCTTTTAGATTATTTTATCTTTGCACACACCATTCCCTTTGCCTAAAATTTCCCCTCTCTTTCCTTAACTTCCCACCCTCCTTTTGTTTTAGCAAAATCCTTCCCATCCTTTAAATGATAGATACATGATATCTAATATTGACCTCCTTCTTGACCATGCCCTTCATCACACCAGGCTTGGTTTAGATATCCCTCCCAGATGCTTCCAGTATACCAGTGTACACATCAACTGTAGCATGATCCCTTGTAGCCTCACCACCTGTTTACTATTGTTTTCAGTAGGTGGCAGTCTCTTCAGGGCAGAGACTAAGGCACAGTCTTCGTGGTGTCCTCCTTAGCTAGTATTCATTCAGTATTATATAGTGGCCATTCAAGAGATGTTTATTGATATGAAAAGACAACTGAAGAAGTTGCAGACAAATATTAAAGAAAAATGTAAACAGAATCAATCATGCCAGTTCAATAGCTTTTCCTCATGGATGCCTGTGATTTTGATTTTTATATTGCATGCAAATTGTATAATCATTTTTCTCTTTATATTGCTCCAAATGTAATAATAAAATACCATTTCTTGGAATGCTACCACATGAACACCTTTTGAATACTACTACTACCCATCCATTTCTTATTTTACTTCCTTCATCAACTCTGTCCTTGGAATACTTTTTCTGACTCAAACTGCTTCTGTAATCTTCTAATTTATTAGAAATGACAGAAACAATGAGATATTATTAACCACAGAAACTTTATCTTCTTATTCTCAGCTTCAACTGCAAAGTCTTTAGAAAGAATGGACATCCTAGGGTAAAACTTAGTGTTAGAGTCGTGCAAGTTTATCTTCTTAGGTGAGTATTATGCCATCCTATGTTCTCTACTTCTCCAAGGAAGAAATCTCAAATTTCCACATATGAAAACCCATGTGATAATATACCTTAAATGAAGGGTAGCAGTATGTGCTATTGTTTTTTGTTCCCTTTGAGAAAGGTTCATTGAAAATTCAGGTTTTCCTTGTGAGCCTGAAGTGTTCTCTTTAGACATTTTGAAAAATGCTTTTAGTAAAGTGCCCCTTCAGTTGGCATTTACAATGGCTACCATTATCACTTATTTCACAAACGTGAGAATTCTGACCTGGGGCTTACATAGCCATTAAGATGCCTGAGCACGTCTAGGAAAATATCTCAGGAGTGAGTGAGAATGGGAGTGATGGTGGTAGTGATAGAGTGATTATGGTAGTGGTAGCAGTGAAAGTGATGTTTATGATGGGAGTGGTGGTGATGACACTGGTGATTATGGTCACAATGGGTAGTGCTGATGGTGGTATGGTGACAGTGTTAGTGATTGTTGCTGCTGATAATGGAAATGTGCTAATGGTGGTGACTGTGTTGGTGGTAAAAGCAGTAATAGCGGCAGTGGTTGTGGTGATAATGATGGCAGTGGTGGTAATGATGGTCACCATGGTGGTAATCTGATGGTGGTAGGGTTATGACAACAGTGGTAGTAGTGGTGATAATGGTAATAGCAGGCATTTTAGTAGTGACAATGATGGTCTTGGTTGAAGTAGTAGTGGTGGCTCTTTCTTTGTACTGTTTTAGAGACTTAACACTAAGAGGGGTGGATTTTAAACAAACTCTTGACAACTTTTCTCCACTAATATCCAGAGAAATTGAATACTTAAAGAATACTAAGAAAAGAGCTTCCATTTATATTTAGGTCCTTTAAAATCATTTCTTCCTGAATGCCAGCTGGCAACTGTCCCTCACTCCCCCCACCCCCAGAACACACATATCACACTTTCATTCACGTCTTGCATTTTCTATGTAAAGAACTCAGATCGCTCCTCATTTCCTCTGAGAAACCTCCCCTGATGCTGCCCCCCACCATAGTTCCCAGGACTTTCCACTTTCCAAGCATTCATCTAAGTTTTTAAGTATTCACCTGCCCATCTGTCCCAGCAAATAAAAAGACACTTGAAGACAGGCAAACTCTATACTTTTTCACATTTGCATTTCTAATAGCTAGCACAGCGCATGAAATAAATATCTGTCAAATCCCTGCTTGAAAGAAAGAATGAATTTCCCTATAAGGTGATGGGCTTCATTGAAGGAAAATATCATGACATTTCCATCTTTGTTGTTTCCTCTCTTTCTCTCTCAATGTTGTCTATACAGTGGGTGCTTAGGAATAGTCAAGGAAAAGTAAATTCTAAAGATAGCTTTAATATTTATTTCAAGCAGCTATATTATTTCCCCAACATTTCTTCCATGCCTAAGATTCCAAGGTACTATTATTCTGGTGATATATAATTTAAAGATGAGAAAGAATACTGACAATAAAAGATGTGACACTTCCATCCACAAGTTATTTCAGGAGCAGAACCCAGATTGAGTCCAGGCCTTGTTACTCCCTTTCTAATGCTCTCTTCACAAAATCATATTGACTCATACCTTGTTTCTTCTCTTCTTATGTGTCTTTTTTTTTAAATCCAGTTCTAAGTACTTAATAAAACAATCTTCCTCCAGTAAGACATAGAATTAATAGTGATTAAACTATTGCTGTGTTTAGGACCCACCTCCTCTCCAGGTCAAGCAGAGTCAGTCACCTTGGAAGATGACACCTACAGAGACATAGAAAGAAACGATTTGGTCCAGATGGTAACGTTTGGAAACTGATGACCGATATGCATAGCCAGAGCTTTAGGCCAAATCAATTCCATCACACCTCTGCATGGAGATGGACTGAAAACAACAATATGGTCAATCCCAGTGCTATTACAGTTTCTTTGATGTAGGTTCTCACCCATTAGGGATATAGTAGTAAGACCAGAGATCAACACAACTGGTCTTTATTATCTTTTGCTAGTTCCCTCAGACACCACTTGCTCAAAGGAAAGGAGGTGAATGCTTTCCAACTTGGGTTCGATTCCCCTGAGAAGCTTCTGGTTTCATGAATCTGAAAACAGTACAATCATTCCCAAGACGACTTTGTCCAATAGTGTTTATAGTGCCCCTTGCTCCCAAAGCAAAGCTCTAAAAGCCGTTCCTTCCAGAAGAGCCAGTTCAAGCAGCAGCCAAGAGTCAACCTTGATAAATACGGTTTTAATAAGTGCTAGAAAATCAGGAAATTGTAGACTCTTGGCTCTTGTGATTTTTATCATACCAAGTTTCCCTACAGGGAGCTGAAGAAGAGCCAGTAATGTGTCATTCTTTCCATCAGAGAGAGTCCTACAAAAAGTCAGTGCTGAAGAGATGTTTTCCTGTCAGGTACTACTGTATATCAAATGTATCTCTTTTGGAGAAAAAGATGAAATTAATTTGAAAACAAAGAGAAGAGTCTGTAGCAACACTGGCAGAGGACAAGGCTTATAAGCTGGCCCAAGGGTACTCCAAATTTACCATAAGGGAAACATCTGACAAAGAAAAATGTGTGCTGGCAACTTGTTTGATTGTAATTTCAATGAGAAATTGAAACCATACTTCCATGGGATTAGACTTCCCTCATTCACCAGAAGGACGTTCCTGTTAACAATTACAGACCATGTTAGCATCCCCTGCACTTCTACTTTCAGGCTGCTTGCCCCTAAGTATACATTGTGAGCTCTGGATGCCCTGAAATGGAAGAAACCACCTCAATGAGTCCAGAGGTGGTAGAATTGGTTCTCCATAAGTTAACGTGGACTAAAGCAGTTGCAATAGTAGTGGCTAAAAGTGGGCATTTGCCTTGTAGATGCAATATTAACTAGAGAAATAAATAATGGGTTTTCCTTCCTCAGATACAATAAGACTCTTTATAGTACTCAAAAGAGATCCATAGTCTACCCATTATAGTGTAACAATGTTGATTGGAGGGAAGACACTTGAATATATTTTCCCCATGAGGTAAATGTCTTTATTTTTTGTCATACACAGGAGAATTATATAAGGAAAATGGTCATGTGCATGGCTTGAAAAAGAACAAATATACAGTAAGGAAAAGCAGTGCACTAGAGCCTAAGAGGTCCTTCACAGGAAGTGTTGCACAGAATACCAGAACAGTTTACAGTGTGTAAATATCCCAAAGAGTCAGTCAAAGCAGTGATAATTAATGTGTTTAAAGATTAATGAGCTCAAGACCCTATATGGAGAATACACCTGACAATTTACCAAATGTAGAGGCTGGAAAGGGGAATTATTTTGTTTTTGTTTTTATTTATTTATTTTTAACCAGGACTGCTGCTTGTTCTGCATTATGGTTCTCATTTGCCTCTTTGACAGTACTCTGACCATGCATAGAAACATGGATATTAGCCTCCTGTGACAAGGTATTTCATAGAAAAATCAATCCTTGGAACAGAGAAAGGATTCTCTGATCCAGTGAAGTTATTTCACTATATAAAGTATTGAATTATACTGCAAGGGAAAAACACATCTGATGGGGAAAGAAAATGCATCTGAAGGTTAATCCCTTATGAAAGGGCCTCAGCCAAAAAGTCTTCTATAGAGTGTGTGTTGAAATACACTTATCCTAGGTAGCTCCAGTTATGTAGAAAAATGTCCATCATTGCCCGGCCATGTCTACTTTTCATGTAAATCCCAAGAGGGCAAGAATCACATCTTTTAAACATTGACTCTATTATATGGCATACGATTGATGCTGAGTTAATAGAATCAAATAAAATATCCTTCATATAAACTCTGTTTTAATACAATTAAAAAGAAAGCATGTAAATGTCAGGAATCCTTTCAATAAAAAAAATACAAAAAATAGGACTTGCTACAACCTAAGAAAACAAACCTAGGCCTTTAGGTGCTGTGCGGGTTTGAATGTATTATGTCCCCCAAACGCCATTATCTTTGATGTAATCTTGTTTGAGCAGACTTTACCAGTTTTGATTAGATTTCTTTGAGCGTTTCTTTGGAATGCACCCCACCCAGCTGTGGGTGATGACTCTGATTGAATAATTTGTATGGAGGTGTTGCTCCACCCATTTGGGGTGGGTCTAAGTTGATCAGTGGAGCCATGTAAATGAGCTGACATAACAGAAGAAACTCAGTGCAGCTGTGAGTGACGTTTTGAAGAGGAGCAAGCTTGCTAGAGAGGAACGTTCTGGGAGAAAGCCATTTTGAAACCAGAACTTTGGAGCAGATTCCAGCCACGTGCCTTCCCAGCTAATGGAGGTTTTCCGGACGCCATTGGCCATCCTCCAGTGAACGTACCCAATTACTGATGTGTTACCTTGGACACTTTATGGCCTTAAGACTGTAACTGTGTAGCCAAATAAACCCCTTTTTATAAAAGCCAATCCATCTCTGGTGTTTTGCATTCCAGCAGCATTAGCAAACTAGAACAGGTGCTAAATTAAGTCTAAATCCAGGTCCACCAATGTCAGTCCAAGCCTGATTTGCCTTTATGCATTTCTTCCATTGCTCCAATGGGCAGCCTAATAGTTTGAAATTATCACTGCATTTCCAAAGAGGCTAAATTACTATGCATGTGGGTACCAGGAGGACTCTCTACAATGAATCCAACAGCTCCCTGCTTGCAAAACACCTTGTCTAATCATAGTGAAAAGGACTAATTCATCACACATCTCTGAAGGAAGAGGTAAAAGTGAGTCAGACACCAAAGATTCTATACATTTTTGGCCACCTCACCTGATTTTGTTTAAGAATTGTTTTTCAAAGAAGGAGAAGCCATTCTCCCATGTATTTTTTGGTCCCAGAAAGCAGGGCTCAAAACCTTGACAGAAGGCAGCTTATGTTACAACTGAGCTAAGTGTTGTGCATTGAATTGTTATTAATGATCTTGAACACCCAAAACACTGTGAGCATGTTGACCACAATTAGAATGGAAGCAAACTAAGAAAAACACGTTTTTGTAGCAAGTGATAACTAAACATTCATGTGACGATATGATTTGGGCTCACTTGATGCCTGCCAGAGGGACACTAGGTGATAAAGACCTTACTGACTAGAACACTGAGGCATAAAAACCCAGTGCAGATGACACTGTGGTGAGCATCAAGTGCACGCTGTCTGACACCTGGTGGCTCTGACTACCGGCTCCAACCACTCGCTGGGCTGCCAGGTTTGCTACTGTCCTCAATGACCAGTGTCTCCCACTGAGGGCTTTGCATCCTCCACTAATGCCTCATCAGACCAGCTCTGGAGACCTCTCATTAAAGGTACTTGCCTGCCTTGTGTCAGCCCTCAGACAGCTGGACTTGAGAAACTCTGTATCCTCCACCTTTAAATGTGTTGTGTGTCCTGCTTATCGCATATTGGTTGTGTTGGCAGTTTGCAATGAAGCAAGCACATAAACTGTATTGAGCCTCCAAACTATAGTCATGCTAGATCTGCTTTTGATTTGCGATCATCTCTGAGGTCATTTTACAGCAATTTTACGACACTTACACAACACTTAAGGAGACTTTCCTCCATGATTAGTCGTTAAAGCTCTGCTAGGGCGTGATGTTACTTGGGGACAAACATGAATGAAAATTCAATGACCTTGGATAATTGAAACTAATAAAAGAGGATTTTGTTTGTTGGCTTTAGAAAAAGAAGAAGTTCTGTTTTTCAATGTACCAGAAAGCAACTGAAGAAATGAAAATAGCCAGACACACACAGAACACATGGTTGCAAAATATGGACCCTGGACTTGAAGCAACACTACTCCCATAGAACCAACTTGAAATGCAAATTTAGGAGTCTCTCCCAGCCCTATTGAATTAGAAACTCGAGGAGTGAAGCCAAGCAACCTGTGTTTTATCGAACCACCCTGTGATTCTGAAGCTTGCTTAAGTTTGAGAACCAGTCATGTAGATAATAAGGATGAGCACAGAGAAGGGATAACTGGGGTGGGGGTGGAAGGAATGCCTGCCAGATGAAGAAGATTTGAGAAAATGGTGGCAACAAAAAGATGAAACAGTAGAGATGATAGTTGCAGACCTTTTTCGAAAGGTTATTGAACATAGAAGTCATAATATGTGGAAAGACCTTGGTAAAAAATTTAGTTTTTGTGCTAGGTAAGCAAAAGTTATGGGTTTTTGAAAAATCTAGAAATCCAGACAGCAGATTGACTAATAGAATAATATCTTTAAATTGTGATCCTTAAACATGTATCCAATTTGATGTGTAAAACAATGCTTCTATTACATTCAGTATGTTTTGAACTTCTGCTTGAATATTGATTAAGGTCTACAGTTTTAGAATTAAGAGGAAACATGACATTTAACTTATTTGGGAAACATCTCTAAATAAATTTCAAGCGTTATAAAAGAAAGAAAGATCAAGTAAAATCTTCAATGAAGATTTTTTTTTAACAGATTCTATACTTTAGTAATCAATAATCCTCCTCCATGGGTGAATAGTTCTAAAATATAACAAAGGATTTAAGTTAGTTAAATAGAGTTGTCAAGCAAAGGGATGGTTCACACAAATCAGGTGCATAATCTCCTTTTATTGAGATCTTAAACTGCTTCTTCTGGGATGGTTTATGGGACAATGTATCAAAGAGTTAATCTTCTGTTTTGACCCTATTGGTTCATAAATATAATTTTTAAAAACATATGTTTCCCAATCCTATATAATTTGAGCCCAAAAAGCATAAGATCATTGCTGAGGAATCAAACATTTAAGACACAATATGCTAGAAAAGAAATTTTAAAATAGGTTTAATGCCTTGAGTGCTTGAATCAGAAGAATTAAGTTGTACTCTGTCTCTCTTCCTAGCTGTGTATCTTGGCACAAGACATGTAATCACATTCCTTATTTTTAATGTACATGTAATCATACCTTTTTCAAAAGGTTATTGAACTTAGAAGGGATAATGCATATACAAGACTCAGGAAAAAATTTAGTTTTTGTGCTATGTAAGCAAAAGTTATGGCTTTTTCAAAAATCTAGAAATTTCAAATGGTTTAAGATTTGTTCTTTAATAATCATTTAACGTAAGAACATTTGAACTATATATTGCCAAAATATTAAAATATTCCATGAGGAATGTTTAATTTTTTATCAGAAAATTAAAAATTTCCCTCTGTTTAATATAGTGACTAAATTAGTTTCTTCTGAACTACCTTAATAAACTATTTTTCTTACATTTTAAGTTTATTGGTTTGAAATTGTCATTTATAAAAACTAGCCAAAAGTAGGCCTTGCTAAGCATTAGTTTGACTATTGTGAAAACAGGGAGCAATTGTAAAGGGAAAGCCTTTGCCTTCTATGCTCACTTAGTAGTTTTATAGCCCAAAATAGAGATGCTCAAAGAACTATTTTGCAATATCTCAATCCTTCCAATATCGTACAGGCCAGGATGATGCAGCCTTGGGAAAAGGAGACATTTTGAGAGCTATAAACAGAACAGCAGCCTAAATGCTCAGGAGACCTGGAACCACAAACATACAAAGATTTGCCAAACAAGAGTGAAGGCGTTAGGACACAAACACAGCTTGAAGTGACTTGATCTGATGAACTTCTGCCTGATTCGTGGTCAAAATACAGATGAAACATAAGGAGACCTGAGAGATTCATTGAAATCCTATAAACTTTTACCAGTCTTCACTCCCCCAGACAATCTAGTTATCTGAAAAACGTAACATATAATCTGGTTCATTCGACTTTTCAATGTTAATACAGCTCAGAGTAGGAACACTGCCTTATGCCTCATTTTGCTGGTGGCAATATTTGAAGAAATGCCCTATTTACAGAGGGAGGGTAATTCTCCTCAAATAACCTAACATTTCTAAGAAATCCTGGCTTTGTAGTTTATGATGTTGAATTTTACAGGGAAGAAGAATTTCTGCTTTGGAAGAAAATCCAAACTAAAGAGACTTGGGAAATAGGACTTGCTTCACTCTGTGGGGACAACAGTGACCACAGTATTTGCTAAGTGTATTTTCTTAAGTAGTTACATATGGTTTGCATCTGTTAATCTCTTGAGTACAGTACATCTTTAGCGTTTCATTGCTTAGTGAATTTTCCGTTAAATTATATAAGAAAACTTCCCTTCCAAAATGGCATCTTTTGCATCGTACATCCTGCAGCCTTCACTAAAGGCAAATAATTCTGTGGCTGTTTCCTATCATAGGAATGTCATTCATTTCTTTCAAAAAATATTTATCGTTCCTGTGTTAGGCTAGATGCTGGATACTTCTCCTTCATTCTCTGTCAAATGTTCACTGTTTTTAAACACTCACTTTGTGAACAGATATTCCTTTGAACATTATCTGAAAATTTTCAAAAAGGCCGTCAATTTCTATTTTAAATGTTACTATTTATTTGTGTAACCTACGTAGAAATTAGCACATGATGAAGAATAGGAAACCTGGGTTCTAGTCACAGGCTGGCCACCAAATTGTCATGTAGTCGTAGACAAATCCCTTGACCTCTCTGGGCCCACGTTTCCTCAAGAGTTAAGTAAGGAGTTAGACTAGAAAATCTAGGATCCTTTTGGTTCTAGAGAACAGTGCACTGTTATAATGTAATTTGAAATTTCTATCTCCCATGGAGTTATGCTGACAATTCCTAGACCAAATTTTTATTTCAGCATTCACTGGTTGAGAGACATAGATCACTTGAGGTGGACACTATACCCACAGATTCAGAAATTATTTTCATCATAAACTATGACAGCCACTTCTTTCATGTTCAGTGTCAACTCAATTTCTCACCTGAAGGTTAACTGTTCTGTGGTCTGTCAGCTGCACACATTCTGATCAAACCTCCAATGGCTGGCTCCAGCTGTTGGCCTAGAAGCTAGCTAGAAAATATTTGGATGTTGGCCATGTACTATGGGGCTTTCTGATCCCGAGAGAGGGATCAAATATTATGTGGATCAAGCACTAAAGCCCTAGCTAGCGTAGTCAGGTTTCCACTTTAATAGTGATGCTATAAACTGGATATTAGCCACCTTAGTGCTGTGTACTCTCTCAATCTAGAGAGTCAGAATAGTCTGGGGTGGAGGGATAGTGAACTTTTGAAGGCCTCCCAAACATACAGTTTACAGCTGCCCTGCCCCCACCCAGGCAGCACACAGCTGCTTGCAGCCTACCTACCTTGTGCTGAACCCTTTCCTGACATACACTTAGGTCAGCTGCTCTTGGATTTGTGGGGCTACAGGGAAATAGAGAAGGGGACAGAAGGAGAAAGAGAGGGAAAGGGTTTTCATGCCCTGTATCCTCAAGAGGTTATCATCCGGGTAAGTGTGAGAGTTCTTTCAGTACATTTGTACAGACCCACTGCGTTTTTCAGGATGAGAAAAATGATCCTCATTATGCTTGACAAAAATGCCTGCACCATTATTGAAATAAGGTCCCTTTGCTTGGTCAAGTCCCTGGAGCACAGAATTCACCAGTCAGTCTCCTCCTCCCCACCTTCACAACTCCCTCCCGTTCCCTACATCCCAGGGCTCTTTTCCCATCCCTCAGCACCACCTCCCCATGCCTCTCTGCACTCTCCCTTCATTTCTGACTCATACTGTGTCTGTATGTCTGCCTCTTTCTGTGTCTGTGGGCTTCTGTCTGTGTCTCTCTCTTTGGTCCTGTGTGTGTCTGATTTTGTCTCTGTCTGTCTGTCTTTATTGGTCTCTCTTTCTGCCTTTCTTTCAATCTCTCTTGCTTGGTAACTATGTGTTTCTTTTTGTGTCTGTTTCTCCCTCCCTGCTTCTCCCCCAACCCATTCCTGATCATGTAGAAAATAAAACAAATTTCATGCTGCTAAATACATATTAACCACTGATATTATTTATTATTACTGATTCTGCTCTCAAAAGATACAAATATCAATAGAAATGTATACTGAAAAGGAAAATTAGATAGAATTGTTTTATTCTAGGTGTCTTCTGTAAAAGAAAGTGTGGAAATAAATGAAGAGCCCCCAATTAAGAACAAACAAAGGCCATTTATTCAGAGCTTGTTATAGGAAGGGAGTCAGCCACCATTACTTGTGTTTGGTGGAAATTCAAAGGCAGGCAGAGGAGTGGGGAAGCTTTACAGTGGGAAAAGGGGAAGACTTCAGGGGTGCCCTGGTGAAGCTGGAGGAGGGCTAACTAAAAGTGGGGCATCCTATATGAGTGGTTAGGGGAGCACATTTGGCTTTCTTGGATTGATCCAAACATTGGAAGTAGAGGTAAAAATTAGGGAAGCTGTCAGTTAGTGATAAAGTCCAGACTATTTTATGTAGGTGGTTACAGGGATTGTGGTTTAACTTCCTGGGATGTTTGCTATAAATAATGGCCAGTTTCCTGGACCAATTTTTGCAGGGTGTGGGCCAGACTTTCCTGGACTGTTTACTGCTGATAGTGGGCCAGAGTTTCCAGTCATTGTTCATTTGTATATTCAGTCTCTCAAAAGGGTAAGAACAGATCTGGAAATTCTTTTCCCAGGCTTCAGAATGGGCAGTCAGGAGGGCTCAGACCATAGCTGCCAGAACAATAGCTATGGTCCCAGGGATCCCAAGTTAATCCTCAGGCCCCTTGGGCCCCTTGAGGTGAGGTCAGCCTTGGGAGTGATGGTGAGGGATTTCGCTGCAGCCCACTCAGCTCCCAGGGCCCTCACATTCTCCGAGGCTGGTATACATCTCTGTGAACCCTTCCAGTGGGTATTTCTACTAGGGTAGCAGAGTAGATCTGTCAAAGTGGTAAGAACTTTGGAATTAAAAGACCTAATCTCATAGTCTTCACTCCACTTCTGATAATGAGGTAATCATTTACTTTGTCCTCTTTACTTTTCTTCATATATGAAATGGAGACAACACTAACCTGCCTTATGAGACTTTTGAGGCTGTTGGGACAATGTAATGAGATAATGTGAAGGGTTTTTTTGTTCTTGTTGTCTGGTTTGGTTTGGGTTTTGTTTTTGTCATTCTGAGGAGCTTGATGAACGTAAGTCTAGGGCACTGGTTCTCAACCTGGGAAATTTTGTCCCCAAGGGACATTTGACAATGTCTGGAGACAATTTGGGTTGTCACAACTGGAGGGATATTACCAGAATATATTGGGTAGAGGCCAAGGGTGCTGTTAAATTTCCTACACTGCACAGAACAACCACTAACAACAAAGAATCTTCTAGTCCAAAATAACAATGGTGCCAAAGTTGAGAAATCCTGGTTTAGAGTGGTAAACTTTTAGAGCAGTCTTATTTATTTATTATTGTATCATCTTCTCTCATTATTTTATTGTTTTTAGTGTGTCCTTTTCTATAAATGTATTTTACCTATTTTGTCTCCTTGGCACAACGCTAAGGATACTTCATATCCTTAGCAAGAGAAGTTGGCCCCTTCTACCACTGGCCACCAGCTCCTAATCTTCCTTCCTTTGATGAATTCCTAAGCAATAAATATAATATATTATATGAAGTTATACAAAGATTAATAAATCAAAATTCTTCCTCATGATACAGTAAATTACAGGTCCAGTGGCAACACAGCTAAATTTATTTATTCAGTCATTTGAAAAAATGATTATCTAATATGGGCATGGCATTCTGCTAAGCACCTGGGAGACAGTTTTAATATAAGTTCAAATATGGATTCTGACCAGGGAATTTAAAGTCAAGTAGAGAAGGCAAAGTTTGCTTGTTTGTTTTTTAACCCACAAATAAATTTATAATCATAGTTGTCAGATCCAGAAGGTAGAAAATCAGCAAGGATAAAGTTGAACTGAACAGCCCATCAATCAACTGGTTCTAATTTGAATTTATAGAATAATTCCAGCAACAGATTATATAATCTTCTCAAGCCCATATGGAACATTAACCAAGATAGACCACATCCTGGTCATAAAACACACCTTAACAAATTTAAATGACCAGAAATCATACAAAGTATGCTTTCAGACCTCAGTGGAATTAAACAGTAATTTTAATTTAATTTAATTACTGTTAAATCAGTAACAGAAAGATAGCTGAAAAATTCCGAAATATTTGGATATTAAACGACACACTCCCAAATAAAATATGGGTCAAGGGAGAAATCTCAAGAACAATTAAAATATATTTTGAACTAAATGAAAATGAAGATACAACTGATCAAATTTGTGTGATGCAGTGAAAGCAAGCCTTAGTGGGAAATTTAGAGACTTGAATGCATTTATTAGAAAAGAACAACGATCCAAAAATAATAATCTAAGCTTCCACCTTTGGAAACTAGAGAAAGAAGAGCAAATTATATCTAAAGTAAGCAGAAGAAAAAAAATGATAAAAATTTGAATAGAAGTCAATGAAGGTGAAAACTGGAAACCAATAGAGAAAATTAAACCAAAAGCTGGTTCCTTGAGAAGATCATTAAAACCAATAAAACTTTTTCCAGGCTAGCAAAGGAAAAAAGAGAAATGACACAAACTAGTAATATCAGGAATTATATAGGAGTCATCACTACTGATCTAATGGACACTAAAAGGAAAACAAATGGTTATTATGAACAAGTCTATGCCCACAAATTTGATTACTTAGATGAAAAGAATCAATTCCCTAAAAGATGCAATCTATCAAAACTCACACAGGAAGAAATAATCTTAAAAGGTCTATATCTGTTAATAATTAATAACCTTTCAAAACAGAAAGCACCAGGCCCAGATGGTTTCCCTGGTGAATTCTATCAAACTTTTAAGGAAAAATGATACCAATTCTCTACAATCTCTTCCAGAAAATGGAAGCAGAAGGAACACTTCCTAACATTTCCTAATGAGGCCAGAACTACCCTAATACCAAAACCAGACAAGAACTTTACAAATAAGAAAACCTACAGACCAATATCTCTCATGAACATAGAACCAAAAATTCTCAACAAAATATTAGCAAATCAAATCCAAAATTGTATAAAAAGAATTATACAACAAGACCAAGTGGGATTTATTTCAGGTATGCAAGACTGGTTCAACATTCAAAAATCAATTAATGTAATCCATCACATCAACTGGCTAAAGAAGAAAAATCATATGATCATATCAATAGGTACAAAAAAAATCATTTGACAAAATTCAACATTCATTCATGATAACTCTCAGAAAGCTAGGAATAGAGGGAAACTTCCTCAACTTGATAGGGAACATCTACAAAACACCTACAGCTAAGATCATACTTAATGGTGAGAAACTAGATGCTTTCCCCCTAATATCAGGAACAAGGCAAGGATATTCTTTCTAACCACTCCTATTCAACACCATATGAGAAGACTTAGCTAATGCAACAAGAAAAGAAAATGAAATCAAAGGTTTACAGATTAGAAAGGAAGAAATAAAGTTGTCATTGCTCATAGATGACATGATTGCCCTTGTAGAAAATCCAAAAAAAAAACTGACCAAAAAAAAAAAAACCCTCTTGGAACCAATAAACAATTATAGCAAGATTGCAGGATACAAGGTTAACATACAAAAGGCAAGTGCTTTCTATATTCCAGCATTTGAATAATTGGAATTTGGAATTAAAACACAACACCATTTCTATTAAGCACCAAAAAAAATGAAATACTCAGACATAAATCTAACAAAACATGGACAAAATTTATGTGAAGAAAACTACAAAGATCTGATGAAAGAAATCAAAGACCTGAGAAATGGAGAAACATTTCATATTCATGGACAGGGAGGCTCAACATTGTTATGATGTCAGTTCTTCCCAATTTGAACTACAGATTCAATGCAATTACAATCAAAATCCCAGCAAATTATTTAGTGGATATCAACAAACTGATTCTAAGGTATATATGGAAAATCAGAAGACCCAGAAGAGAACTTGATATTGAAGTTACAATGCAAAACCCAGTCCTTTACTTCAGATTAGAATTGAATCTTTAAACCTATAGAGATTGCACAGTGAGATGAGGCTTCAGAATTGTCTTCTCTACTCCATTCAATACTTACCTCTTTCATGAGCCCAAGTCTTAATTGATACTTTTGAAGCCCATCCAGCGGCTGTTTCTGTTGGAACCCACCAGAGAACAAACATTTCCCCTTTGGACCTCTTTTCTCTTTTTTCCCCTTTAAAATGTTTGTTACCCATGCCCCACCCCTCAAGTCCCACCTTAATTCCTGAGCTTTTGCCATAAGTGACATTTCAAGGCCCTTTAGTTCCCCTCTGCATAAGCTTAGGGCACTTGGATTCTATGTGTGGGCAGTTACAAAATAATCAGACTTTTCAAATGACCAACTGGGCTGCTCATATGTTTTCAACACCAGAGAAAAGTACACAAAAGTGAAATGCTAGGGAATTTTAAGAAGGCAATATGCTAATTTTGTTCTATTTGCCTTTAGCATAGTGGTTCTAAAAGAAGGATGATTTTGCCCTCAAGGGGACATTTGACAATATCCATAGACAGTTTGGGGGATGGTGCTACAGGCTTCTAGTAGGTAGAGGCCAGAAATGCTGGTAAACAAACTAAAATGCACAGGACAGCCCCACAACAAAGAATTATCTATCCCAAAATGTCAATAATGTCAAGGTTGAGAAAACTTCCTCTGGCACATGCCCTAAATACGTTTACTTCCATCTTGTCTTTTGAGAGAGGGGAAATGTGTTTGACTGAACAGTGATGAGAAATAATTCACTAAGACACATGCAAATATTTGTTCCATTTTTGTGATGAATTTCTTTAAAAATCTCTTTGAGTATTTAGAAATGTAAAATTATATTTCCCTTTCAGCCAGTGTTACATGGTCTCTCTCATGCAAAATTCTATTTTAATGTCAGTATACATTTAGTCTCTTTAATCTGGAACTAAATTTATAAACTTTTGGCACAAGCAACTTCCTTTTTGGTGCCCTATTCCCTTTATGATATTGGCTTGCTCCTATTAAACTTACAAATCAGACATGTGTTTCAGTTCTTATATACCGTTTCCTCTTTTTCCTGTCTCTACTTTCTTTATCCTTCCCCGTTTCTGGTTTTACTAAGTTTTGGAAACTGGTGGACTTTTAAAAAGATAAACTTGCCAAGATTCTGCAACATTTTAAGGAAACCATAACTAACAGAAAACATGAGGGTGACATTTTTTTTCCTTCAGCTATGCCATAGGCTGATGCTGAGTCTAAATGAGTCTACTTTTACTAAACTTTAATAATTTCTGTTAACACCTCCTCTTTATAACCAATATTTTAAACCACCTTGTCACACTGTCATTCACATCTTTCCAGTCAGAATCACTTGCTATACAAAATGTTATTTTGCCATAGATTTCTCAAAAAATGTAAATTTCCTCTTTTGTCTGCTTGATACCATTTTTGTTGGACTTTCCTAAAAGATTAAAGCTAACTGTGGCCATTGCAGGTGGTTATATGAGTTCTACCTTAGGTGGAAGAAGACCTGGGTGTGAAAGTATGATTGGTGAACTAGGGGATAGTAAACAATGATGGATTAAATCTCTGTTCTGTCACTGATTTGTTGTATAACTTTGGGAAATCTGATTCATCTCTTGATAGAAGGTATTTACTTTCTCCTTTGCCAAATAGAGCATCCAAAAATGGTATTTAGCCCACTATTTGTAAATACTGGGTCTTGGACTCTGAATATACCTTCTGTGCAGGTTGGCATGGCTCATCTTCATCATAGACTTTATGACTGAAGCATGAAAGGACTAGTTTGGGATAAACCATCTCTTACCAAACCAGGTAAAAGCCTACATGGAACTGGTATAGAGGAAGACAGAATAAAGGAAAGAGAGAATATTCTACTCCCTTACAATCATATTTAAGATAATGGCTTTAAAGTTGTCTGAGTAACTTCAAATGTCTCAACTTTTGTCACATCATCACATTGTCAAATACCAAAATGAGTTTTCTAGGAAACAACAGAAATCTGTTTCTTTTTGGAAAAAGGAATTAAATGGCCTGAGTGAGGACTTGAGTGGGACATTTTTTTGAATAAATGTGACAAGTTTGGAAGCCAAAATGCCACCTTCAATACTAATGATACTATTTTAATAGTCACTGTTGCATTTGTATTGCTGCAGGAAAGACACTACATCTTCAAATATATAGAAATCTTCTCAGTGTTGAAACAATACACAATGTCAAAAATGTAGCTCATTCATATCAAAATGAAAAATAGCTCAGTAAATTTTTTTCACTATGTGAACTTAAATGACAGGTTACTGGCCCACAAAATATGCAATGATGACCACATTTCATCAAATCAAAGACATTATCACTTCTCAGACAAATTATTATTCCAAGTTAAAGAAAGCGAAAAACAATTAATTGTAAGAGCATTTTAAGCACAATTAAGAAAGGAAAAATGAATTATGAAATAATGATTTCTAATTACACTGAATGTAGGAAACATCTCAATTTCAGACGTATTAAAATGCAACAAATGGGCATCTTAGAATGGATAAAATATGGTAGATGTATTTTTTTCTTTTGAGTTTTATTGCATAAAAATGTGTTGAGAAAGATTTTTCTTTTCCATTCCCATCCCTTCTTATGAGTCTTGGATTATTCTGAGACTTGGAAAACAAAAGAGGCAATTCGTTGATGTTCTTCAAGGTGGAAGAAGAGACAGAAACTCTGTCAGTATTATCCTGAAAAGAATTTTAAATTCAGTTTGGTAACAAAGAGTTTTTTGCCCTTGGTAGATTAACAGACCATCATGAGAGACTATAATTTAGAATGCTATAAGTAGAATGATAGCTTGGTATTGTACTATCTGGCCAACTCCTTGACATTTTAACAGTTAAGACTTATAATGTAAACCAGTTGCAAGAGAAAGTACAAGAAAACAAAGGGGTAGATTTAATCTAGCTGGCATTTGACTAGACTGCTTACAGAGATGCATTACTTCAATCAATGTTCAAAATAAAGCATTCAAAATGGCCAATGATAAGCTGCCACAGCCACCTGGTAGACTATATCAATTGAGTCCACAAATACCTCCAAATCCTCTACATATCTTTCTCCAATCTGACTTCAGAACCCACCACTCCTACCAAGCTACTGCTATCAACTTTACTGTGTTTGTTAAGGTAGGTTTCACTGTGTCTTCGTTTGCTAGGTCTCCTGTAACAAAGTACCCCAGACTAGTTGGTTTGTATGCCAGGAATTTTTGTCTCACAGTTTCAGGGACTAGAAGTCCAAAATTAAGGTGTTGGCAGCATCATGTTTTCTCTGAAGTCTGTAGCATTCTGGTGATGGCTTGCTGGCAATCTGTAATTCAATCTCTGCCTCTATCACATGGCTGTCCCTTTCCCTGTCTGTCTCCTCCTGGCTGTTTCCAAATTCCCTCTGCTCATAAGGAACTCTGTTACATTGGATTAAGGCCAACCCTGACTCCTTTTGGCTTCATGCTAACTAACGACATGTTCAAAGATGCTATTTACAAATGGGCTTACATCCATAAGAGTAGGGGTTAGGACTTGAATATATCTTTGTGGGGGACATGATTTAATCCATAACACACTTTAACAAATAAACCCAACATTCCAATGTATTAACTCAATAGAAGTCTATTTCTTGCTGATGAAGTAGTTTAAAGATGGTTTCATAGGCCAAAAGTTGTCCTGAATTTCTCTCCTCCAGAGACCCAGGGATTCAAGATCCTTCTAAAGGTTCATAGAATCCTCACTATTCATCTGAAGGATGGAGAACTAGAAGGGAGAATCATATGTGAGAGAGTTCTACTTGACAAAAATTAGTCACATGGCCATATCTAATTGCAAGGGAATCTGGGAAATGAAGTATAGCTGTGTGGCTAGAAGGAAAAAGTAAATTATGAGATAGTTTCTGCCATGATTACTAATGCCTTATGGTGACCAAGCATTTTTACTTAGACTTTTAGCAGAATTCAAGAAAGTTGATCAAAAATTCTTTAGAATACTCATTTCTTGGATTCTGTGACACCACAATCCACTAGTTCTCCTACTTCAGTGCTCACAACTGCTCAGTCTTCTTTGTTGTCTCCTCCTCTGCCTAACAGCCAAATGTTGATGCACCCCAGGACTCTGTTATATACCTTCTTATTGTCTGTTTAATACTTTCTTCCTAGGTCATTTCATTCAGGCCTGTAGCTCTGTGGTCATTTGAAGCTATGTACCCCAGGAAAGATCATATTCTTTTAATCCATTCCTGTGGGTGTAGACCTATTGTCAGTAAAATTAGGTTTTTTCAATTTTTGATTAGGTTATTTCAATTGAAATATGACCCACCTCATTTAAGGTGGGTCTGAATCCTCTTACTAGGGTCCTTTATAAGAGATAAAAGACAGAAAAAAAAAAAAAAAACAGAGAAGTTTAGAGAAACATTTAGTATAGTTACAAACTGCCCTGTATTAGTTTGCTAATTCTCCTGTAACAATTTACTGCACATTTAATGCCTTAAAAAAAAACAGAAATTTATTCTATTATCATTCTGGAGATCAGAAGTCTGAGAAGAGTCTTCTGGAACTCAAATCAATTGTTTGCAGGGCCAGGCTTCCTCCAGAGGCTCTAGAGCAGATTCCATTCCCTTGCTCTTTCAGCATCTATAGCTGCAACCTTTGCATTCCTTTGCTTGTGGTCCTTTTCTCCATCTTCAAAGCCAGTGGCATAGCATCTCCTCTCCCTGACGTGGCTCCTGTTTCTGTCTCATGGCTTTACCTTCTGTGTCAAATCTCCCTCTGCCTCCATTTTATAAGGACAATTGTGATTGCATTTAGACAATCCACAGTAATATCCCCATCTCAAGATTCTAACTTAATCACTTCTGCAAAATCTCTTTTACAAGGTAAGATAATCATCACAGGTACCAGGGATTATACCACAGTCTGCCCTCTGGCCCCCAATGATTCATAACCTTCCAACTTCTCTCCAGACAGCCAATTGAAAGTATATAGTTTCTTGTATTTTATTCTGTTCCTACCTCTGTATAAGTGTGTTTCTCTGGTTAACTTATTGATCTTTCTGGAACAGCCAAGTCAAGCTAATTAGAAATATATTCTGAGCCTCCAAGCCTGGCTTTGTTTAGTGCACCAGTGTGTGTAAGGCAGCAATCCAGCTGGAGGCAAAAGTTTTGTCAGCTAACCAAGATCTTCTGATGTTCTGCTGACCATGGAAAATATGAGCCACTACCACAGATATCACACAATCTATTTCTACTTGTTACAGACCTACTTTTCATTATTAGGAATGATTTACTCATAATGTTCTAAAATTTACTTTTCCGTTTTAAGTCTAGGCTTCTTTAGGGGGAGACTTGTTAACCTAGTTGAATTAAAATTCTGTTCAGATTCAGGTTTTATGATTTTTTATTTAAAATTAGAGTGTTTACACAGATATGACAAAGAAACTAAAGCTTCTAGGTAAAGGATTCTGAAACATGGGGCTCAGCACAATACAGTATGCTAAATGTAATAGTAGCAAAAAATATCAACACAATTACATGAGAAAAAAGATTTGTGCTGCTCAAACCTTTTACATTTTTCATTTCTTCAGTAGATTTCCTACTATGCCAGTAAAAATATCATCGTTTTCTGTCTGATAAACTGAAGGACAGAAAAAAAGCATTAAAAAATAAAAGAATGGAAAATACAGAAGAATGCATAGGAGATACATAGAAATTGTTTTCTTTACATCTAATATGTATTTAATTGAAGTTTAAGGAAGGGAGATAATGGGATAGAATTAATATCCAAAAGATAATTGTCAAGAATTACCCAAAACTGATAAATTATGTCAACCATGAACTTAAAATGGTCCATGAAATCCAAATAGGATGAGCAAAAAGAAATATTACACTTAGGTGCATTACAGAAAAACTGCTAAAAATCAAAGACAAAGAAACAGACAGAGAAAAAAGTAGATACAACCTTTAAAGAAATAATAGTGTCTTTCATCTGACTTCTCTACAAAAAAAAAAAAAAAAAAGAAGCCACAAAATAATAGAATGACATATTGAAGTGTTTAAAGAAAATAACTACCTATAATTCTAAAAACTCAGAATTAAAGGTGTAAAGACAAAGATGCTAAGAAAATTCAAGGGGGGAAAGAATAGTCTTTTTAATAAATGGTACTGGGACAATTGGATAGCCATGTACAAAAGGATGAATTAACTCAAAATGGAACATAGACCTAAGTGTAAAAGCTAAAACTATAAAACACTTAGAAGAAAACAGAAGGCAATCTTCTTGACCTTGTGTTAGTCAGTGATTTCTTAGATATAAAACCAAAAAAATCACAAGCTATAAAGCAAAAAATCAATAAATATGACTTCAGCAAGGTTAAAATGTTTGCACTTCAAAAGACATCATCAAGAAAGTAAAAAGCCAAGCCATACACTGGGATAAAATATTTGCAAATCATATATTCAATAAGAAATTTGTCTCCAGAAGGTATAAAGTACTCTTATGACTAATTAATAGAAAGACAAGTAAATTGGACAAAGGAAGCCAGGATCCCTCCCATGTCCCACCAGGGACACAGACTATAAAATCTCTCATAACAGTGAAACAGAACCCACCTATACCCAAACGCAAACACCCAAGCCCACAGGGATCCATGGGAGGACTTAAGCCACTGGGGAGGGAAGAATAAAAAAGGGCAACAAGAAGGATTTTCCACAATGGAGGCTTAGGGAGGGAATGGCAGAATTGGCAGAATTTTTCCCCAAAGCAGCAAGTAGCCAGGCAGAAACTGCCCAAATCAACTGTTTTGGGACCCCAGGGACAGAGAATGACATCTCAAGACCCAGGTCACTGAGGGATGAAAAGTCTGAGAAAAGTTAGGCAGAGTCTGTAATCCATCCCCTACACTTGAGGAAAACAGCAGTGGATGGTTCAATCCTTGCCTTGGGGACACCTGCAGACTGTGGCAGCTGAGGGAATCCTCACAGCCCAACATTGAGCCAGATTTTGGCCAGCAAAGTGAGGGCACAGGAACCCTGCAGTTTCAGCCTCATCTAGTAGGAAGTAAACAGCTCCAGGAAATAAACAGCTTCTGAGGATGATTAAGTTACCAAAGTGTGCCATCTGCTGGACAGGATGGAAAGTACAGGGGAAAATTGCAGGGCTTTTCAGAGTCTCTCCAAACCCTATCTCAGGCCCATCAGAACTGGTCTACAACCCCTGCATTGGTACCCAGCCCTGTTTTGGCTGACAATATGGATGACCCAACTGTCAAATCAGTGACCTAATACAAACCCAGGCAACAACTAAATCCTAGCAAGAGACAGAAATCACCCTTCAGAATAGATCCATAAAGATAATCAGATGACCAGATATCAGCAAAAAATCACAAGGCATACTAAAACTCAAGAAGAAATGACCTGGTCAAAGAAACAGATCAAAAAGTTGGAGGAGACACAGAATCTGGAACAACCAATCAAAGATGTGCAAACAAATCTGAATCAATTCAAAGAAATGAAGTAAATATGTGTGTAAAGAGATAGATGATATAAAGAAGACACTAGAAGAGCATAAAGAAGAATTAGAAAGAACACATAAAAAGATGATAGACATTATCAAAATAAAAGACACTATAGTTGAAATTAAAAATATACCGGAGATACACAAGAACAGATTTGAAGAGGCAGAAGAAAGAATCAGCAAGCTAGAAGACAGACCCACTGAATTTGAACAGTCAAAAGAATAAATGGAGAAAAAATGGAAAATTTTAAGCAGGAGCTCAGGGAAATGATTGACAACACAAAGCACACAAATATATACATCCATGGGTATCCCAGAAGAAGAAGAGAAGGGAAAAGGGCAAGGAAGACTATTCAAAAAAATAATGGCTGAAAATTTCCCAACCCTTAAAAAGACATAGATGAACAAGTCAAAGAGGCCTAAAGTACTCAAACAAAATAAATATGAATAAACCCTCTCCAAGACACATAGTAGTAGGACTGTCAAATGCTGAAGAGAAGGAGAAAATTCTGAAAGCAACAAGAGAAAAGTGATTTACAACATAAAGGGAAGCCAAATAAAACTAAGTGTTAATTTCTCATCAGACACCATGGAGGCAAGAAGGCAGTAGTGCAATATTTTTAAAATGCTGAAAGAGAAAAATTGCCAGCCAAGAATTCTTTCCAGCAAAACTGTCCTTCCAAAATGAGGGTGAGTTTAAAATAGTCACAAATAAACAGAATATGAGAATGTTCATTAATTAAAAACTGGGCCCATGAGAACTACTAAAGGGAATTCTACTGGCTGAAAAGAAAAGAGAGGAGAGAAAGGTCTGCAAGAGGGCACAGAAATCCAGTATCCATTTTTTTAAGCTTTGCAGTAGGTTAATTTTTTAATGCATTTTTTATTGTGAACTTTAACATGCATACATAACAGTGATAACTTTCAATGCATGATTTAACAAGAAGTTAGAGAATAAATTTCAAAGAATGTTATGGGTTACAGTTCCACAATTTCAGTTATTTTCTTTATTGTAAAATATAATATATATACAGAAAGCTGTTAACTTTCAAGGTACAGCTCAACAAGCAGTTACGTAGGTAATTTCAAAATGTATTATGGGTTACAGTTCCACAGTTTCAGTTCTTTCCTTACTGTGAAAAATATGATATATACAGAAAGGTGCTAACTGTCAAAGCACAATTCAATGAATAGCTATAGAGCAAATTTGAAAGAATGCTATAGGTTACTGTTCCATGATTTCAGTTGTTTCCTTCTAGCTATTCTAATACCCTAGCATCTAAAATATATATGTATATGTTTATATGTTTATATAAGGTTTCAGTATTCATAATCCTTTATTAAATCCTATTTTATCTGTTGCTACCCCTTCCCCCCCCCCATTTAATCACTTTCTTGATTTTTAGGGGTGTCTAGGCAGTGACCAGCCTAACTTGTTAGTATTGAAAGGGGGTGTCAACACTATGGGGAAGGAGACTGCATCTGGTTGTTGTTTTTAAAGAGGCTGTTGCCTCCAGGGTTTAGGACCTGTCTGGTACAGAAATGCTCTGGTGTGTTTAAGTTTCTGAGAGATAAAACTTAGTGAGACAATCTTTTATAGAATCTCAAATAGGGACCTAGATATTTTAGAACTAGTTTTGGTAAGGGCATGTCATACCTGTGGCCATTTGGGATATCTAGTTGGAGCTTGCATAAGAGTAACCTCCAGGATTGCCTCTTAACTCTACTTGAGATCTCTTAGCCACTTTAACCCTGTTTTGCTACCTTTGTTTTCCCCCTTTTAGTCAAGTAGGCATTTTCAATGTCTCAATGCCAGGGCCAGGCTCATTTCTGGGAGTCATGTCCCACATTGCCAGGGAGATTCATTCCCCTGGGAGACATGTCCCACATTGGGAGAAGGTTAATAAATATATTTGCCAAGTTAGGCTTAGAGAGAGAAAGGCCACATCTGAGCAACAACAGAGGTTCTCTGGAGGTGTTTCTTTGGCATAATTATAGGAAGACTTAACCTCCCATTTACAGCCCTAAGTTTCACAAGAGCAAGCCTCAAGTCAAGGTCCTGATTATTAAGTAGTGGGTTCCTAATTTCATATTACATATATTCTGTCCCAAGACAGTTTCTCACATTATCTTCACTTAGTTGTAAAATCATTATCATTCTTAGTTTTAAAAATTATCGTAACATAAAACATCCCAGAGCTCTTATCAGCCACTAATTATTCATCACTAATATTAGTGTAGTGCTGGTAAGATATCCTTATTAAATATAGTCTATAATATGTAATGGATAGTTTTTCCATATACAACTCTATTGTTAACTCTTTGTACCAGTGTCATACCTTGTAAGTATATCATGCTAACACTTATTTATGTTTGTAGTGCTACTCTGTGGGCTACATGCCTTTAAACAACCACTTTCAAACCTGTTCACTTCAATGCAGCACTGATATTTACAATCCTATTAATGAACCATAATCACACCTGTCCATTCCCATACCATTAATTTCACCTTCATTATCATGTCTGTACATATTAGATTATCATTCCTCCTTCACTAGCTTCTTTCTATCTCTAGGTCCCCTATATTCAATATTATGACACTTATTTTACATTGTTCAGAGTTCACATTAGTGGTAACATATGATATCTCTCCTTTTGTGTCTGGCTTATTTCACTCAGCATTATGTCTTCAAGGTTCATCCATGTTGTCATATTGTTCTAGTTTGCTAATGCTGCAGAATGCAAAACACCAGAGATGGACTGGCTTTTATAAAAAGGGGGTTTATTTGGCTATACAGTTACAGTCTCAAGGCCATAAAGTGTCCAAGGTAACACATCAGTAATCAGGTACCTTCACTGGAGGATGGCAAATGGTGTCCGGAAAACCTCTGTTAGCTGGGAAGGCATGTGGCTGGCGTCTGCTCCAAAGTTCTGATTTCAAAATGGCTTTCTCCCAGGACATTCCTCTCTAGCAAGCTTGCTCCTCTTCAAAACGTCACTCACAGCTGCACTCCGTTCAGTCTCTTTGAGGCAGCATGTTTATATGGCTCCCCTGATCAAGGCCCACCCTGAATGGGCAGGGCCATGCCTCCATGGGAGTATCCCACCAGAGTCACCACCCACAGCTGGGTGGGGCACATTCCAAGCAAATCTAATCAGCACCAAAAGTCTGTCCCACAAGACTACATCAAATATAATGGCGTTTGGGGGACAAAATGCATTCAAACTGGCGCACATATGTTTCAAGACCTTGTTCCTTCTTACCACTGCATAGTATTCCATCATATATATATATATATATATCATTTTGTTTATCCACTCATCTGTTAAAGGACACCTGGATTGTTTCCATCTCTTGGCAGTTTGAACAATGCTACGACTGTGAGACATTAGGTTGTATACTTTGGTAGGAATATATGGTATGCATACATATCTCAATAAAATCTGTAGAGCTATTTCTGAACTCTCAATTCAATTCCATGATCAATATGTCTATCTTTATGCCAGTACAATGCTGTTTTGGCCATTGTGGCTTTATAATAAGCTTTAAAGTCAGGAAGTGTATGTCCTCCCACTTCATTCTTCTTTTTTAGGCTATTTGAGGCCCTTTTCCTTCCAAGTAAATTTAATTAACTTTTCCAAGTCAGAAAAGTAGGTTGGTGGAATTTTGATTGGTATTGCATTGAATCTGTAGATCAATTTGGGTAGAACTGACATCTTAACAAATTAGCCCTCCTATGCACAAATATAGAATTTCTTTCCACATATTTAGGTCTTCTTTGATTTATTTTAACAATGTTTTGTACTTTTCTGTGTACAGGTCCTTTGCATCCTTGGTAAGGTTTATTCCTAGATACTTGATTCTTTTAGTAGTGATTGTGAATGTAATTTTTTTCTTAATTGCCTTCTCAGTTGTCTCATTACTAGAACATAGAAACACTACTGACTTTTGTGTTAATCTTGTATCCCACTACTTTGCTGAATTTATTAGCCAAGTAGCCTTATTATAGATTTCTCAGGATTTTTCAAATATAGGATCATGTCACCTGCAAATAATGAGACTTTTACTTCTTCTTTGCCAATTTGGTTGATTTTTTTTCTTTTTCTTTTCTAATTACTCTAGCTAGAACTTCTAGCATAATGTTGAATAACAGTGGTGACAGTAAGCACCCTCATCTTGTTCCCAAATTTAGGGGGAAGGCTTTCAGTGTCTCACCATTGAGTACAATGTTGGCAGTGGATTTTTCATATGCCCATTATCATGTTCAGGAAATTTCCCTCAATTCCTACCTTGTGAAGTGTTTTTATAAAAAAGGATGCTGTATTTTGTTGAATGCCTTTATAGCATCAATCAAGATGATCATGTGATTTTTCCTTTTTGGTTTATTAACATGTTGTATTACATTAATTGATTTTCATGTGTTGAAACACCCGCCCCCCTTGCATTCCTGGAATAAACCCCACTCAGTCATGGTGTATAATTCTTTCAATGTGCCATTGGATTTGATTTGCAAGTATTTTGTTGAGAATTTTTCCATCTATATTCATTAGGGAGATTGGCCTGTAGTTTTCCTTTCTTGTAGTACCTGTATCAGATTTTGGAATTAGATTGATGTAAGCTTCATAGAATGTTCTAGGTAATGTTCCCTTTTATTCAATTTCTTGGAAGAGTTTGAGTAGGAATGTTGTTAGTTCTTCTTGGAATGTTTGGTAAAATTCTCCTGTGAAGGCATCTGGCCCTGGGATTTACTTTGTAGGGAGGTTTTTGATGACTGATTGAATCTCTTGACTTGTGATTGGTTTGCTGAGGTCTTCTATTTCTTCTTGAGTCAGTATAGGTTGTTCATGTGTTTCTAAAAAATTGTACATTTCATCTAAGTTGTCTTGTGTATTGGCATACAATTGTTCATGGTATCCTCTTATGATTTTGGATTTCTTCAGGGTCTATGGTAATGATCCCCCTCCCATTTCTGATTTTATGTATTTGCATTTTCTTTCTTTTTCACTTTGTCAGTATAGCTAAGGATTTGTCAATCTTGTTGATCTTCTGAAAGAACAAACTTTTGGTTTCATTGATTCTCTCGATTGTATTTTTGGTCCCCAATTCATTTATTTCCACTTTAATCTTTGTTATTTCTTTTCTTCTACTTGTTTTAAGGTTAGTTTGCTGATGTTTTTCTAGTTTCTTCAGTTGTTCAGAGTTAGGTCTTTGCTATTAGCTCTTTCTTCCTTTCTCATATAGGCATTTAGAACTATAAATTTCCCTCTCAGCCCCATCTTTGCTGCATCCCATAGATTTTGAAATGTGTACTCTCATTTTAATTTGTCTCCAGATATTTACTGGTTTCTCTTGTAATTTGTTCTTTGAGGCACTGATGGTTTAAGAGAGTGTTCTTTAACCACCATTTATTTGTGAAAGTTCCAGTTCTTCAGTGGTTATTGCTTTCCAGCTTCATTCCATTATGATCAAAGTGCTTTGTATAATTTCAGTTTTTTAAAAATTATTAATACCTACTTTTTATTAATTGTTAAGATCATATGTGGCCCATCATATGATATATCCTATAGAATGTTCCATGAGCTCTTGAGAATAATGTGTATCCTGCTATTTGGGGGTGCAACAATCAATATATATCTGTTAGCTCCAATTCATTTGTCATATTATTTTGGTTTTCTATTTCCTTATTGATCCTCTGTCTCATTGTTCTTTCTTTTGAAGGGAGTGGTGTGTTTAAGTCTCCCACTGTTATGGTAGAGTCATCTATTACTCCGTTCAGTTTTGCCAGCCTTTGCTTCATGTACTTTGGAGCACCTTGCTTGGGTGCATAAACATTTATGATTGTTATTTCTTCTTGATGAGTTACCCCTTTTTTCAATATACAGTGTTGTTACTTGTCTTTTATGACATCTTTGCATTTAAAGTCTATTTTGTCTGATATTAGTATAGCTTCCCCAGCTTTCTTTTGGTTACTGCTTGCATGAAATATATTTTTCCATCTTTCACTTTCAACCTATTTGTATCTTGGTGTCTAAGATGAGTTTCATAGACAGCATATAGATGGGTCATAATTTTTAATCCATTCTGCCAATCTGTGTCTTTTGATTGGGGAGTTTAACCATTAGCATTCAAAGTTATAACTGTAAAGGCAGTTCTTGATTCAACCATCTTTTCCTTGGTTTTGTTTTTTGTTGTTGTTGTTTAACTTTTTATTTCATAATCATAAATTTAACTCTGCAATCCAGCTAGACTTGGAAGGGGGAGGATAATGTAGAACCCAAAGAATTGCAGCGAGAGCAAAAAGATGATAGGATACTGAGAGCAGACCAGAGGAGGTGGGATGCTCTACTGAGCTACAGAAGGAATGGTCTTGTGGTACAGACAAAACACAAATTAAATTTGTTAAACTTGTCCACAGCCAGCAATGGTGATCTTCTTGCTGGTCTTGCCATTCCTGGACCCAAAGTGCCCCATGGTTTCCACAATGTTCATGTCCTCTTTCACCTTGCAGAAGACCACATGCTTGCCACCCAACCACTCAGATTTAGCAGTGCAGATGAAAAACTGAGAACTGTTTGTGTTGGGTTCAGCATTGGCCATAGACAGGATGCCAGGACCTGTAAGCTTCAGGATGAAGTTCTCTTCATCAAACTTCTCACTATAGATGGACTTTCCACCAGTGCCATTATGGCATATGATGTCACCACTCTGGCACATAAACCCAGGAATAATTCTGTGAAAGCAGGAACCCTTATAGCCAAATCCTTTCTCCCCAATGCTCAGAGAACAAAAATTTTCTGCTGTCTTTGGAAATTGTCTGCAAACAGCTTGAAGGAGACATGGCCCAGGAACTTGCATCAATGTCAAAGAACACAGTGGGGTTGACCATGGCTGTGGGCAGGTGCTGCAGCAGGGGGTGGCAGCATCTGGAAGGCTTTCTTTGGTTTTTATTTGTTAGATCTATATTTTTATCTCTCTTTTTTATTCTTTAATTTACTCTTACTAATACTCTTCAATTCTGTGTCCTCCTCCACACCTCTCTCTCCTGTATTTTTTTTCAGCTGACAGAATTCCCTTTTGTATTTCCTACAGGGCATGTCTCTTGTTAAAAAATTCTCTCAGCATTTGATTTTCTGTGAAAATTTGAAAATCTCCCTTAATTTTGAAGGATGGCTTTGCTGGACAAAGAATACTTGACTGGCAATTCTTCTCTTTCAGAAGGGGCCAGATGGACTAAATCAACAGAGGATGATTGTGAGCACTACCCTTGCATCCACTATATCTTTAAAGTGTCCCATTCTCTGACATTCACCCAAGAGGTGATGTGTTTTTTATTTACTGTCTTAGCTAGGGTGAAAGGAAAGGGACAATTTTTAATGGATTCTACTTGGCCTTCCCTCCACTGTTATGGCTCCCACCACACAAGCCAGGAATCAATGTGGAGGTTATGCCAACTGTCAATTAGGAACTGTCCAAATATATACTCTTCATCAGGAAAATAGCCACTGAGAGCTAGCAGACCTACTGTGAGCCAAAACTGAGCTAGAATTCAATTTACTATCTGGTCCCCATATAGCCCTAATGCAATAGAAGGATTAACATGATACTTTCAGTTCCTAGTATCAATATCCATGTGGACTCTGTGTCAACAAGTCCTTTCCCCAAGAGATCCTTTTGGTGAAGGAATTAAGGAATGACTACCATATACACTTGTCTGGGTGATAGTGAATTCTTCCTAATGGGGATGAGTTCTCTCTTAACTCAATGTGTTTGGGAATGAAACCTGGCTGTATTAGTTAGGGTTCTCTAGGGACATAGAATCAATAAGAGATATCTGTAAATATAAGATTTTATAAAAATGTCCCACACAAATGTGGGGATGCAAGAGTCAAAACTCCATAGGGCAGGCAGCAAACTGGCAACTCCAATGAAGGTGTTCAATGAACTCCTCAGGAAATGTTTCACTGACAAGCTAAAGAAGAAGTGAAGGTCCTCTCTCTCTCTATTCCTTAAAAGTCTTCAGCTGATTGGATTAAATCAAGCTGATTGAATTATCTTATTGTAGAAAACACACCCTCCATTGCTGTAATCAGTCATGGATGCAGTCAATTGACTGATGATTTAATAAACCAGCCTTCTGGCTTATTAACCAGCCACAAATGTCCTTGCAGTAAGGGTTAGGACAGTGCTTGCTTGACCAGACACCTGGATACGGGCTTATTAACCAGCCACAAATGTCCTTGCAGTAAGGGTTAGGACAGTGCTTGCTTGACCAGACACCTGGATACCATCATCTGGCCAAGCTGACACATAAATCTAACCATCACAGTACACCCCTTGTCAACTTGTCAGTTATACACATCACCTTAAACCATACTTTATCTCTAAGTAGAACACAGTAACAGACATATATTTCACCTAACATATATTTCACGTAATGCACTAAATCTCTCCAGAATAGGGTGCAAGTCCTTCGGTGACATTGGTTCTCAAATTTGATTTCCTTTAACTTAAATACAATAACAAAACAAGGAGGAAATATTTATGCCATCATAGTCCTCATTTCTGTAACTGGTCACATTTACAGAACTATAAATAGTTCATATTTATCACTACCTTCTTCCACTACCCATTCCATGTTCCCTTTACCCTTAGCAGGCACTTCCACTGGCCATTTTTATTGGCCTGGTGGGGTGATGCAAACCTTCATTCCTAAAGTTTCTGGGTCATTGGTAGTTCTACCTGGATTGAGTTGTTGCAGTTTTCTATTGTCTTTAATCACAGGTCATAGTAGTACTAAGAGACGCCCTGGGGGATCTCCTATATTCCAGGAAAACTCTTCTTTGCCTCCATTGTGTACTTGCAGTGCTAGTTCCACTTAATAGTCAGGATCAGTAATCCCAGCCAGAATAGTAATCCCCTTCCTTGCCTGTTGATTCAGAGGCATGAGAAGCCCAAGGTGGCCAGGTGGCAGTCTTAACTTCCAGTTCAATGGAATTATTGTTGTGTCTCCTGGTGGAAGCACTCCTCCTTTTGGAACTAAGATTTGTAGTCCAGCTGAGCTTAAAGTTGCAGGGACAGTAAGCAAAAATTTTCCTAGTGGATAACTAGGAGTGATAGTGAGTGGTACCACTCCTATTTCCACCCCTTGATTCCTAGACCTGTGAATCCTGGCTATGGGAGAAACAGCACCATAGAGTGGATGCTGATTTAGAGCATACAAAGCCTCCTGGAGAACATTGCCTCAGCCCTACCAGGTATTGCCACCTACTTGGCACCATAATCTAGGATATGATAAAATAATCAATGTTGTACCAGTAAATCAGGCAACTCAACCAAGTATAGATTAAAAAAATAAACCATGTCATATTCATTTTAAGACCTTTAAAAACCTGGAAATCATTGTTGAAAGTTCAGCTCTTGATATTTAAAAGACCAAATGAATGATATCTAGAATTTAGTCACTCGTTTAGAATGATAACTTTGGGGGCTCAAACATAATTACCCAGAGAGGATAAAAAGTGAAATTTATCTGTTTTGTAATTTTACAACTCTAGGAAAAACTTAAAAGAAAACAAAATTAAATCTGCTGGATGTCAGCAATGAAAATATTTAATTATCTATGGATTTTCTTAGTATAATTTCTCAGTATTTGGAAATGCATCAGTAGTTATGATACTTATTTGCAAGTTTTACGGTTAAAATTTGAGGATATATAAATAGCATCTTACAGTCCCAATGATTAGTAATACAGAAATGGAACCAGAAAGTGTAAAATTTAACCCCTTAAAATACTTGCAAAATATATTTCTCAGTCATATATATTTTTTAGTCATACTTGACCATCTTATTATCTTCTTGGTTTTTGATTGACCAATTTTTAAATGGTTTCTGTTACTGGTGGGGAGTCATTAGACTATGATTAAAAACAGGATCTCCTCAAGAGTTCCCAGGAAGAATACTATTCTGCCTGATCTCTCTTCAGCTACTATAAGATCTCTTTAAGATCTCTAGAGACCAAAATAAAAAAATATTTTTTGAAATATTTTTTCAATTGGTGTGCTTTATCTAATTTGGTCCAAGTGGGAAAACATATTTATGAAAAGAAAAATAATCCCATGGAAAAATGCAATTCTTCAACAAATATTTATTGAGCCACATGTGGTTCTAGAACATTTGGGCACAAAGTAGTGAATAATACTCCATAGAAACTATTCTTTTCAATGACCTTCATGAACCTAAACCAAACAGTTTGTTCTCATCCTCATCTTCCTGAATCTATCAGTAACATATGACACAGTTGATCACCCCTCCTGTCTGTTTTACTTTCTTCACTTTAACTTCAAAACAGCACACTCTCTTGGTTTTCCTCCTACATCAGTTGTCACCCTTCTTCAGACTCCTTTGTTGATTGTTCTCTTTTCCTGATTTCTTCATGTTGGAGTGGCTTTGGGCTAATCCTTGATCCTTTTCTCTTCTCTATCTACACCTCTCCTTCGGTGATCGCATCTAGTTTCATAACTATAAAAGCCATCTGTATGTCAGTGACTCTCTAATTTAATTTTTCCAATCCAAATTTCATTCCTGAACTCAAGTCATGTATACAACTATTTGGAATCTTTATTTAGCTATCTAAAGGACATCGTCAAAATTAACATCAGTGATTAAACACCTGCTATTTCTCCACAGCCTTGCTCTACCCTTAGGCTTACCCATCTTATACCCAACAATTAATCTCTGAGAAATTCCTATTGTTTTTGAATTCAAAACAGATTCAAAATCTGACCATCTCTACCACCTCTACTGATACAACCCTGGTCTGAGCCTCTGTCATCAATAGAGTCAGCAACCTTTCAGATAATCTCTGTTTCCACTCTTGCCCTTTGCCATCTCCTTTCTGAACACAGTGATCAATTTAAATATAATTCAGATCTTACCACTTTTCTACTCAAAATTGTTCAGTGATTCCACATTTCACTCATTTGTATAAACCAATACCCTTGCAGTGGCCTAGATATAAACATAAGCACAGTTTATTCACGAGAGATGTGATGAAGAGGCCCTACAGGTTCTACATAATCTAGCCCTCCGTCTACATTAGCTTTCTCACCTTATCTCCTTTTACTCTTGCCCTCTTTCACTTCTCTAGCATACTTGTTATTTTTCTAACAATATAAGTAAGCTGTTGACTTAGGGTCTTTGCATTGCTTGATCCCTCTGCCTGGAATAGTTTCCACAGAAATCCACATGGCTAACTTCAACTCCTTGTTCAAATATCACCTTCTTCAACTCCTTGTTCAAATATCAACTTTTCAATGTGTCTCACCCTAATCATCCTATTTAAAATTGCAACCTTCTTCTTCCACCTGAACTCCTGATTATCCTTAACATCTTGTCACCTCTTACATACTACATAATTTATACATTTCTGTTTTATTTGTCTTATTTATCGACCTGAACTCCAAACTCATATATCCTCCAAAGTATGCAAGCTCCACTAGGGCAGAGATTTTTGGCAATTTTGTTCACTGTTGAATTCTCGAGTACCCAGAACAGTGAATTATATGTAATAAGTAAATAATATGTATTTATATTTTAATTATTTAAATTAAAATATTTGAAAATATTTTTCTCATGAAGATATGAAACAAAAGTTACCACCTTATTTCAGAAAATCAATCCAAACTCTTCCCAAATAAACTTACACTATATTTAATGTCTCAGTTTAGTGCCATTTTTAGTGAATAGTCATTGTAACTATAAAAACTAAAAGGACACCAGATGGTCAAAATACAAGCACCCAAAAAAATGGAGATCAGGGTGATTGGTGACATTGATCCCATAATCAGGAAAAGATGAATGAAGAGAAACTGTATCTACTTTTGCTCTCTTGGCTGCACATCAGCTCTTCAAACTATAATGTGAGCGTCATAAAAATCAAAATGGCATAAGTGCATGGAAATTAAGCTACTTAATATTATCTTAAATAACTGCATACAACAATCCACTCTGACCTTTTTAGAAGATTTCTTAAGTGAACCTATCTATGTACATGTGCTGATTTTACCCAGAGCATAAATATTTACTGTACATAATGAATATAATATATTCTAACTCATCTTTGACATTTCTTCCTAGCTAGAACACACTGTCCTCTCACAAGCATTTGAGCAAACTAGGGCAAACCACAGACCATCTTCCAAGTTGGTTGTATTTCTATTCCAAACATGTTAATTAGAATTATAAGGAGTTCAGCCTCCATTTGCTGTTGATTCATTCAAGTACTTACAATCTTTAAAATATTGTCCTAGAAGACAATCAGGTATTATTAGAGTCAAGCATAGCATAGACATTCAATAATGCAACATGTGCAGAATATAATAATTATATAATAAGTTAGTCCACCACCCAAATCCCAGGAAATATTTTCAAAACATTAAAATCACCCATATATATAGCTAGTTCAATTTTGGCCCCCAGAGTAATTAAATGATTAACTCAAAAATTGATGTTCTATAACTATATAGCAATTTTATAATGCTCACACTTTCTAGTAATAGCAACACAAGAAATACATACTCATTGCAGAAACACTCTGAAAAAATGAAAGGTCCAATATCCTGATTTCATAGAGTATACCATTGTCACACATCAGCAGTATTTCAAGAGACTTAAAAAAAATAAAATAAAAGGAAAAATGGAAGAGGAAGGATCTGAGGCAGCTCTTAATTTGAAATCAAGAAAATGTTGGTAACAAAAAGCAGTTATTTTAGGCTATTTGTTTTTCTTAATCCTTTGTTTTGTTTTGTTTGAAATGTGGGTTTTTTTGTTGTTTGATTCTTTTAACTTTTCAATAAAGTTAAAAAAATTTAAAAAAAAATGGAAGAGGAAGGATCTGAGACAGCTCTTAATTTGAAATCAAGAAAATGTTAACAATCCACTTTCAGGATCTGATGAATTGTCTAAATAATGTGCCACTATTCCATACTTTTACTGTGTTTGTAATTATGCTCAGAGCTGCATGTACTGGAATTTCTTAGACCTATAAAAACAATGTACCTCCAAAGTAATCTTAAAGTCTCAAGATTTGAAATATAATTCCCAGTATTTAATTCTTTTGGTAACCCACTATGAAGAAAAAAGAATTTTTAATAACCCCTATTGGTGAAAAAAAAATCTGTTCTCCTTTTTTTAAAGGTGGAGAAAAGACCATAATTGAATTTCATGATTTCATGAACTATCTGTTTTAGTCTGGCTACAGAACAAAAATAGGTTTTGTTTTATTTCTTTAATAAATTCTTTCTCTCAAAACACACAATTAAAATTAATCAGAGAAATATAATATAACCTTAAGTGAGAGTTTATATAGTGCATTCCTTACAACAGCTGCTTCTATTTCATTTTAAATTAGCCAAGCTTTATGTGGAGTCTTTGGAGCTGAACTTATGGAACTGCAATACTCTTAACCCTAAAGCACATGTTTCTGATTTTGTGTATCAGAGATAGCAATTGTTATAATATTGGACAACTAAAACTGCACTGTGCCTAAGAGGAAAAAAATTTGTGTATCTCTTAAAATATTATTGAAGTCAATATGGGTGTTACCCTTTGAGGGAACAAAGAACTATAGACTTTATGTTATTCTTGTTTAATATATAATTTCCACTATCTAGAGAGTATTATTTGGGAAAAGAAAAATAGGGCCCATAACTGTGACATCTAATGAACAGGGCATGGTAAAAAGAGGCATTCTCAACTTAGTTCCTCTTCCCAGTGCAATTTTATATTTATGTGTAATCACTTTCGTCTATGGAGATTAAGGAATTCTATGTATAGTAATTGATGAATCCTTTCAACACCCTTATGAAATAAGCAGGAAATTCCTTTTGTTCAAGGAATAATGAAAGCAAAGCCATGCACTACTATTTAGTGTAGAAAAAGAAATCTAATAAATCATTACACAGAAACTGTTAATTAGCTATTCTTCATCTCTCTTGAGAACCAAATAAAGGGAAATTGGCTTAAGATGTTCTTAAATTACAGAAGAGGCATATATACTAGCAATATGAAAGACTTTTCTAATGGTGTGAGTTAAATGAGACTGGATCTGGTTGCTCAAGCTATAACATGAACGTTGACATTAACAGGGGCCCAAAAGATGACCCTGGAGGGGCACAATACACCCTCTGACATTCTGCTATCCCACCTCTTCCCACCATAGGATGCAAGCACTCGTATTTGAGTTGTTCTCCCACAACAATTTCAAGTCTTAGGGGAATATTTCTTCTGTGTCAATATCCAGGGCCAGTCTGAGTGCTCCATGATACAGCACCCTGTAAACCATCATTCTCATTTTGGAAGAAGGTAAATAGATTTTACATGTCATTATGCCATGAGGAAATTAATTAATGTTCACCTCAAACTCTTCTAAACTCATGAAATTCTGTACCAATGAATGTTACATAGGGGGCAGATTTGGATCAATGGAAGAAGGAGGAGGAGGAGGAGGAAGGGGGGAGGAGGAAGAGGGGGAGGAGGAGGAGGAAGAGGAAAAGAGGAAGGGGAAGAGGAAGAAGAAGAAGGAGAAGAAAGCTCTTATGGAGAGTACTCTCTTAAGGCTATCGTCTAAGTGATTACTGACTGAATGGGTGGATCAACTAAGTTTTCCGTAAGGTGCTTTAAGATTCTCCAAATCAAAAATGTTTAACATATTTATTGTCTCTTCCATACTCAGTGAGCAACTATAACTGTGAATCCCAGAAAATTTACTTATCCTTTTTATTAATCTCTCCATGATTTCCCAAAATATGTTGCAATTACATAAATGGTTCAGAGTGTTATGCATTAGCATTTCCTCCCCCAAATCATGACTTCATATAATTTTTCAAAATTGCTAATTAAAATTTTTCCATTGATTTAGAGACATTTGTCTAACAAATAAATTCAGAGCTCAGGGGAAAAATTGTTGCTCTAAAACTGATCTGCCTCTCTACATTCCAAAGAATATAAAAGCAACAGCCTGAAAACATTTTCAAAGTTTTGGGTTTGAATCCTAGAAATCCCACATTTTGTAGTTATTGGCCATTCACAGATGTCATATCTAATGGAAGTAATACCATCAACTTGATTAAATTAATTGGCTTAGTTCAAAGGACTTCAGAATTTCACATATTCTCTTCAAAAGTATGACTTTGGATCCAGACTTTAATTAGAAGATCTTCCAGACATAATCTCCTGCCTTATTTTTCCACACATTGAAGTTTGGAGTAAATGGAATTTTATAAGATAAAATTAATAATGTACACTGAATTTTCATGCATATATTCAGCTTACTGATTTATTCACTTGCTATAAAGAATAAAAGATTCATCCTCTTGTTTGCAAATTTATTCCACAAATATTTTACTACAATGGAGATCCAAGGCAATATAAAAACCATTATTCAATGTCTCAGTTATTGCTGAGATAGCCTACTCATTTAAATTATTTGATGACTTTTAAGTATTTTTGACTAGTCCATATCCTTTTGGCAAACCATTCCTGAAAATAAAGCTACTCATTAATGTTCTTATGGAAAAATGAAGGTTCTTTCTCTTAATCCTTTGCAGTCACATTTGTATATTTTTTTCCAGCATGAAGACATTTTACATTAAAAGAATTTCTCCAATATTTTAAACAAATTTAGTGTGTTAGGGTTCTCCAGGGACAGAGCCAAAAGGATATGTATGTATAAATGCATGTATGTATGTCTAATGTAAATATTGTGAGATTCATTATAGAAATTGGCTCACACAACTGTGGGGATTGATTGGTAAGTCCAGATTCCATAGGGCAGCCCACAACATGTGAACTCATGAAGGTTTTGATGAATCCTCCAGGAAAAGCAGACTGGATGGAGAAGGGATGGAAATTCTTTTTTCTGACTGTGAGAATTCTTTCATTGCTGCAGGCAATCTCCTTTGTTGATTGCAGATATAATGAATTATAGATGCAATCAACTGATGAATGATTTAAATCCATGAAATATCCTCACAGTAACAATCAGGCTAGCACTTGCTTGACCAAACAACTGGACACCAAAACCTAGCCAAGTTGACACATGAACTTATCCATCACAGTCCACTCCTTGTCAACTTGGCACCCTGGCACCCATACACATCTCCTAAAACCAAACTTAATCTCTAAATAAAAATAATAACAGTCATACTTCATCCAACATAATTCAACTGTCCTATACACAACTAGAAGCCCACTAATTCTTTCCCTCGAAGCAAGTTCTTGAGAAATTCTCACTCTGAAATTTGATATCCTGTAACTTAAATACTATGACATGAAGTTAATACAACTTACTTTATATGATAAGGGGTTGAGATAGGGAAGAAAACAAGATATTTGCTTTATGTATACATACAAACATATTAATAACAAAGCATGGAAGGAATACTCATAACCATTACAGTCCACATTTCTACAACTGGTCTCATGATCATAGCTCATATTTATAACTACCTTCTCCGACAACCCTTTCCCTTTATCCTCAGCAAGCACCTCAGCTGATCATGGTTCTTTGTCGGGCGGTGTGACTGAAACCTTCATTTCTAGTAGTCCATTCGTGGACTGGGTTGCAGCAGGTTTCCATTGACTTTAATCACAGGGCATAGCAGTATTAAGAGAAACTATAGGGCATCTCCTGAATGTAGGATGTAGTATCAATCCTATTTCCCCTTGATAATCAGGATCAGTCACTGCAGCTAGTACAGTAACTTCCTTCTTTGCCTTCTTTCAGAGATAATAGTTGCCCAAAGTGGCTGGAGAGATGTCTTAACTTTCAGTTCCATGAAATCGTTGTTGTGGCTCCTGGTGGAAGCACTCCTCCTTTTAGAATTAAGACCTTCTGTACACTAGCCAAGCTTAAGCTCACATGGACAGTAAGCAAAAATCTTTCTAGTAGCTCACTAGAGGTAGTAATGAGTGGTGGCACTCCCTTGATTCCTAGACCTGTGAATCCTGGATATAGGAGAAATAGCACCATAGGGTGAATGCTAATTTAGGGCGTATATAGCCTCCTCAATAATATTGCTCCAGACCTGCAAGATATTCCTACACAATTGAATTTTCAAAAGGCTTTTCCACAATTTATCAATCCAGCTGCTTCAAGATGTTGGGGAGCATGGTAAAATCAGTGAATTCCACAAGCACGTGCCCATTCCCCACAATGCATTTGCTATGAAGTGCGTTCCTTGATAGAAGCAATGCTGTGTGGAATACAATAATGGTGGATAAAGCATTCTATAATTTCCACAGATGGTAGCTTTTGTAGAAGCATTACATGCAAAGAAGGCAAATCTGTATCCAGAGTATGTATGTATGTATCCAGTAAGAGTAAAATGCTGCCCCTTCCATGATGGAAGTGGTCCACTGTAATCAATGTGCCACCAGGCAGCAATTCCTCAGGGAATGGTGCCATGTTGGGGACTGTTAGTCTCTGCTGTTGGCAGATTGGGCACTTGGCAGTGGCTGTATTCATGTTGGCCTTGGTGAGTAGAAGCCCATGTTGTTGAGCCCATGCATAACCTCCATCCCTACCACCATAGCCACTTTGTTCATGATCCCATTGAGCAATGCCAGAAGTGGCTAGGGAAAGAAGCCAAATGATATCCAAAAAACAGGTTATCTTATCCACTTGACTGTTAAAATCCTTCTCTGCTGAACTCACCCTCTTGTGAGCATTCACATGGGACACAAACAAATTTTTTTCCTATTAAGAAAGGTCTATCCACATACCTCTCCCCCAGACTTTTTGTCACCAATTTCCCAATCACATTCCTTCCCAAATCCCTGACCATTCAACTGAACCACTGACCACAACCCATAAATCAGTATATAAATGCACCTCCAGGTCAGTGCTTGAAGTTCTGCACACTGGGAAGATTTCCCTTCACCACTGTCCTTCAGGGGTGTCCCAGAAAGGACTGTAGTGTTGCCCTGTCTACTCTTGGATGGTACCTTTATATTGAGCAGAACTCAC